>NW_020664540.1:17988810-18013662 GCF_002925995.2 Terrapene triunguis | reverse complement strand
TAAGCTTTCGTGGGTAAGAACCTCACTTCTTCAGATGCAAGACAGATTCTTCTGACTTGCATCTGAAGAAGTGAGGTTCTTACCCACGAAAGCTTATGCTCCCAATACTTCTGTTAGTCTTAAAGGTGCCACAGGACCCTCTGTTGCTTAAAACTGATTAGGGGGCTGGAGCACATGACTTACAAGGAGAGTCTGAGGGAACTGGGCTTATTTAGTCTGCAGAAGAGGAAGAGAAGAGTGAGGGGGTATTTGATAGCAGCCTTCAACTACCTGAAGGGGGAGTTCCAAAGAGGATGGAGCTTGGCTGTTCTCAGTGGTGGCAGATGAACAAGAAACAATGGTCTCAAGTTGCAATGGGGGAGGTCTAGGTTGGATATTAGGAAAAACTATTTCACTAGGAGGGTGGAGAAGCACTGGAATGGGTTCCCTAGGAAGGTGGTGGAAACTTCTTCCTTAGAGGTTTTTAAGGCCCGGCTTGACAAAGCCCTGGCTGGGATGATTTAGTTGGTGTTGGTCCTGCTTTGAGCAGGGGGTTGGACTAGATGACCTCCTGAGGTCCCTTCCAACCCTAATCTCCTATGGTTATATGGTTCTATGATCTTATTTGTAACCCTTCCCCCCCCCTTTCCCTCCATTTGTGTGTCATACTTGCTTGTTGCATCATAAAATCATAGAACGGGAGGCGACCTCAATAGGTCATCTAGTTCAGTCCCCTGGACTGAGGCAGGGCCAAATATTATCTAGACCATCCATCTGTTCTCCCCATGGCTCCGCTCCCGGTTTCAGCAGGGGGTGGGCGCACTCACCCCATAGCTAAAGCTACCAGTGCTCCCGGCACTTCCCATGGGGCTGAAGCCGGGAACGGAGCCGCGGGGCTGAAGTCCCGAGCCCCGGTGCTACCCCCAGATCTAAAACCCTGGGCCCTGGTGCTCCTGAGGGTCAGAAGCCCTGACCCTCTCCTGCCTGGAGCCCTGATACCAATCTCCCTGTGGCTGTAGCCTTAACCCTCCCCACCCGGCTGAAGCCCCTAGGCCAGGGGTGGCCAACCTGAGCCTGAAAAGGAGCCAGAAGTTACCAGTGTACATTGCCAAAGAGCCACAGTAATACGTCAGCAGCCCCCTATCAGCTCCCCCCCAGCTCCCAGCGCCTCCCGCCCACCAGCAGCCCCGCCGATCAGCGCCTCCGCCTCCCTCCTTGCACCTCCCGATCGGCTGTTTTGGGGCAGGCGGGGGGCTGGGGGGGGGGGGGAGGGGAGGAGCGAGGGCACAGTAGGCTCGGGGGGGGCAGGAAGGGGAGGAGTGGGGGAAGGGCCTGTAGCAGAGCAAGGGGTTGAGCAGTGAGCACCCCCCGGCACATTGGAAAGTTGGTGCCTGTAGCGCCAGCCCCGGAGTCAGTGCCTATACAAGGAGCCACATATTAACTTCTGAAGAGCCACATGTGGCTCCGGAGCCACAGGTTGGCCACCCCTGACCTAGGCAGTAAAGTATTTGCTTGCTTTTTCTTGTTGTGTGTCCCGCTGCTGCCTGATTACTTCCGGTTCCAGGGGGTGTCCAGTTGACGGGTAAGTCCGGAACTCTGGTGTTCGTATCTTCGAGGTTCTACTGTAGTTAAAGTAGCACCAACCCCTATTGTGGAAGCTGTTACACCGGCATGGCATTTGCTTATATTGGTATCATTGCGGGTTGGAAATCCACAAAATGTTTTTCTGCCAATTTGGAGAAAGCAAAACATGTAGATTTTGATTAAATTTATTTTTTTTTTAAAAAAAAGCAGAACCAAGCGTGCTGCCTTTTGTGGATCAGAACTTTTTGATTTTCTGTTTCCAAAAGCCTCTTCAATTTTCATTTTTAAATTATATCATATAAAATAAATCAAAATTAGAAGAAAACATTTCAATTGTATCACAGTGAAATGTTTCAGTCGACTCAGAACATTTTTTATTTTTAGGTTGTCATTCCGGGGGAGAGGAGAGGGGAAATAGTTCACTTTTGTTTGTTTTCGTTCTACTCTGGAACAGGGAATTCTTTTGAAATTGTGGATTTTCCCCAAAAACAGAAAATCCGGTTCCCGCCCAGGTCTAATCAGTACAGCTTATTTCTCTGTACTGATAGACGCATCTTTATACAGGTATAATTGCGTCCACACTAGGGGTGCTCTGCTTTAACAAGATCTGTTTCCTCCCCTTTTCTTTGGGGTGGGATCCCACAGCCCACCTCGGTCTCCAGGTTACACGCCCCTGGCTACCAACTGCGTTATCTAGCAGGTCCAATGGGCTTGGCACCCCCGAGCATTTCCCTCCAGGAGCCTGTGGACAGCACCGGTGTCCAGGGAAACAGGAGCAGCTCTCCAACACCAAGGGTACGTCTTCACTTCAATCGATCTATTGGGGATCGACTTATCGCGTCTACACGATAAATCGATCCCCGATCGCTCTGCCGTCGACTCCGGAACTCCACTGCGGCGAGAGGTGGAAGTAGAGTTGACGGGGGAGCGGCAGCAGTCGATCCCGCGCCGTGAGGACGGGAGTTAAGTCGAACTAAGATACGTCGACTTCAGCTACGCTATTCTCATAGCTGAGGTTGCGTATCTTAGGTCGATCTGCCCCCCCCCCCCCCCAGTGTAGACCAGGCCCAAGTCTGATTGATTCCGCCAAAAGGTTCCCAGTGCCTAGAGAAGTGGCTTTAAAACAACACAAGCTTGGCATGCCCTCCAGGCCCTGAGTCGCCAGCACTTCCTCCATCCTCCCCGGGCAGCCTTGGTGCTGCCGACCTCTGACTCCCGGTCAATCTCCGTGTCAGCCTGCAGCTGCCGACGGCTTCCGCCCTCCCACTCTATACGGCAGATCCTGTATCAGACCAGGATCTTTTGATCTTGTAGGGTCTTCAGCCTCGGCAAACAGCCCGGCTACCTCGGCTGGGGCTGAGGAGTCCCTGTTCACAGCTATAAACCTGGCTATTGTTTGAAGAAATGCTCCTTATTAGGCCATTGTTTTACCTTTCCTGCCTCATTTATTTTTACAGCCCCTTTTGATCAACCATAACTAGCAAGTGACCAGAATCAATGGGGGACCTGGACCGCCTGATGGACCAGTGGTACAGGAGAAACGAAGGTCTACGGTTTTGATCTCTCTCTCTATGCACTCAGGCAGGGTAATATCACACAGATACATGCCTGATTGGCACAGCACATTTATAAATAATAATACAACTATTTCCCATTTATCCACAATTCCTACCAGCATCAAGCTTGCTGTGAGTCATGAAGTTCTGAGAGCTATTTATTTTCCCTGTTTTTAGAAAACATTGTTCACATTTGTGGAGACGATGAGAAAAGTATTGAATTTTTAGTAACACAAATGTCTGGCTATTAATGAAGAATTTTGAATCTGCCCACAGATGTAGCTAGTACATTTAGAAACAAATGTCAATGTCAGCAAAATAGGGGCTTATTCCCTGCATTCTGGCACCAGGACAATACCCACAGAGCACAGAATGCCAGAGAGAACCCAGGCCCACAAATTAGTATCTGAAGCATAATAATCAGCGTATTATACTATGGATTGGTCTGTCATTTTAAATTTTGGATAACTGCTGACATGAAAAATGAAAAATACAATTACAAATTCTCTTTCTTGAAACTGATCCTAAGCTGTGAAAATGATTTTCCTACTATACGTAATAACACACACAAATATATCACATTTTCCTTAATGTCCACTCCAGCATAAATAATTGCACTGGATTTCTGTACACATATGTTTTAGGTAGAAGCAGAGCATGGCAGATTTTCACAAAGGAATATAATAAATGTAGTAAGATGCAGGGGGTTACATAAAGTAGGATTGCTCTTTATCTGAATAGACTGGCATGCTCTCTGAACAGAGGGGTTAGAGAAGGGCAGATAAAATAATGCATGCTGGGAAACATGATGGGAGAAAATATTTTTAAAATATGTCTTTAAATTTGGTTGCCTCTAATCTGGGACCACAAACAGTAAAATACCTTACTCATAATTGCATGGTTATTGAATGGTGTCATTACAAGGCAGAGTTAAGGTTATTTGGTACATTTCTTTATTTTAACATGTTTGGATTTGTTATGAATGTAATCTTGATTTGGACTTCTTCTCTGGGTGTGTAATTTTTGGTTCTGTCCCTCTGGTTTTTACATGTACTCTCAACGTTAACTCCTTATTAATGTAGGGGGGTAAATCAGCATCAGTCCATTGACGTCAGAGGAACGCTAATTTCTAGCAAGTGAGGATCTGGCCCAAGTTGCAGAAGAAAGGATTTTACTCCACGCTGGCAGTGCCATTCAATGAGATCCCCATTTTGAAAAGTGACTTAGGGTACGTCTACACCCAGCCGCTAGTTCGGCGGCTGGGAATCGAAGTTCTGGGTTCGACTTATTGCGTCTTGTTTGGACGCGATAAGTCGAACCAGGAAGTGATCGCCGTCGACTGCGGTACTCCAGCTAGACGAGAGGAGTACCGCGGAGTCGACGGGGGAGCCTGCCTGCCGCGTGTGGACCGAGGTAAGTTCGAACTAAGGTACTTCGAACTTCAGCTACGTTATTCACGTAGCTGAAGTTGCCTACCTTAGTTCGAATTGGGGGGTAAGTGTAGACCAAGCCTCAGGCTCCTAAGCACTTAAGCCACTTTTGAAAATGGGATTTAGGATCTTAAATCACATTGGGTCTGTTTACACTGCAGTTATACACCCGAGGTGGGCCCATGTCATCTGACTCGGGCTCCCGGGGCCTGGGCTACAGGGCTGTTTAGTTGTGGCTCAGGCTGGAGCCCAGGCTCTGGGACCCTACGAGGGGGAAGCCCAAATGTCTACACTACAATTAAATATCTCTGCAGCCTGACCCCCTCGAGCCCTAGTCAGCTGACATGGGCCAGCCTCCGGTGTTCAGTTTCAGTGTAGACATAATCTTAGGTGCTGCCAAAAATTGTATCCAGAATCTCAAAAAGGAAGGAGACTTACAAACAGTATATCCTTCAGCTAGTGATATGATCCCCTAGCGAGGAGAGATTGCATTTACTGGGAAAGCAAAGGCAATGGGGATGGACTGGAAATGAGATATGAAGCGGTTAAAATCTGAAAGACTGTCTTACCATCTGGGTACTGAACGTTTTCTTTCCTTTAAGGGACAAGAGAACCCCATTGAGGATGGTGCCAGGAAATACCAGTCAAATCCCATTTCATCCGCTCAAACCTCTAGATCTTGTGAGCACTGCAGCTGTTTCTCTGTATTCTCTCCTACTCTGAAAATGTATTCAATTCCCCTCTGGTTTGCCGCGCGATACCCAGCGTATAATGCTGACTTTGACAGGTTTGCTCCTCCCTGTATTCCAATAGCCGTGGGTATAAAGATATTCTCCCTGAATGATCGCCATTCAGCTTCAGTCCATGACCTGTTACTTTGGATGGAGTCTTTATTTAAGGCTCTATTCAGTGGAAATGTTCGATGCAGTCCCACCCCGGAGCCCAGCACATTGTAAGAGAGATGGTTTCCACTCTCAAATGAGCAATTCAGCAGGAGCCCCATTCAGGCTACAAAGATTACTTTTGTCCTCGACTTCAGACCTCTCCCATGAAGAGAGAAAAAGGTAGAGCTCAGCTCACCTAAATCGGAACCAACTCAAACATCAAGTTTGAAACTGACTTAAACATTATTACCTCCAGGAGGGGCCTATTGCCAGACTATTTATTGTGGAACGCACCCAGATAGGAGGGATGACTGGCAGTATAAAACAGATAGATAGACAGATATTCAGGTTGAGAGAGACAGTGAAAACAAAAGTAAGGGATGTGATGTCCTGTTCCTTCAAATATTTGGATGCTCTGTACTCCTCCTACCCCAGGAAAAGCCTCACTTTGGTTTTGGTTTCTGTTGCTGCCAGAACACTAAAGCCATCGCATCTGCCGGCAGTGCTTAAATCAGCGCCCCCTGTCTCTATCTCCTGCTCTGCTAGGTCCAAAGATAACAGGGCGGTTATATTTCTGTATAGTGACCTCTTCTGGATGAAACAGAAGAAGAAGGAACAAAAGTAATGTCTCCCCGGACGCAGTTAGCCGCATGCGCTGATGCATGTTCTATTTTCTATCTATTGTGGGTATGACATTCCCACCATCACAGCCCTCTTACAGGAAGAGAAGTGAGGCTATAACACTGGAGGCAGAGGAAATATTTTAAAAAGTTCTGGGGAGCCGGTATCCTAAACAGTTAGGAAGGAATGGGTTGGGGGAGGTTTTCTGAGGTCTCTGACTGAGGGGGTCTCTCTCGTGATTCCCAGTCAGCTCCCAATTTGATTAAGGCTGAACCGACATCCTGGAAGGAACTGCTTGCACACTCTGGAAGAAGATTGAGTGCGTTGAATCAGGGTTAATAAATCGGAGGCCTCTCTCTGTTCTAAGTGAACCAGTGGAACTTCCAAGGTCTCTCCCAGCTCCGCCACCAGCTTCTTGTGCCTTGGGGAGGCCACTTGCCTTGTTTTGGGCTCTCTCTTCATGTATAAAACCCGCACAGTTGTGACCGGTGTTCGATACCCTCTGAGAACAATTGGACTTCTATAGCTGCTGGACAAAAACTGCAAGGGTTTAGGGTTGAAAAAGCCCCCCCTTTTCCTCCAGGTTTTCAATTAAAGCCCATGCAGGGAAGTGAGGAAGCATAAGGCATCCTCTTACTCTCCTGTACGGGCTTCCCATATTGTGGGCTGCAGTGCAGGAGAAGTGTGGCCTCCCCGGGGGAGGGGGAAGTGGGCAGGCAGGGGCAGAGTGCAAGCAGAATCTTGATTGGCCCCCTTCCTCCAGCCACCAACGGCCAGCACTGGCCTGCAGAGATGTGAAAGAGTTATAATAGGGTTGCTGGCAGCATGGTGACATGCTGCCCTTTGCGCATGGCTTGTACAGTCTACCCATATTCTCTTGCTCTGTGTGTGTGTGTGTAGTTAATGTTCTGTATGCAACATACACGGAGACATTTGTAACTTTGGATTGTTGAAGTCCCAGACGAAAGGAAAGCCGTAAACCATTTGCAAATGATTGGAAATAGTTTTCTGCCAGTAAGGTTGGATAAAAAACCGTCACTGCACATATGGGGGCGGGTCTTGCTCGGCTTGCCTACCCACTAGGAATGGCAAACACTGCTCTTTAAATCATCCATTGAAATTCTGCCCCAGCTCGAGTCCCCTCAGTGCCAGCAACCCATTCATCAGCTCTCTCACGCTGGTTCAATTAAACTCTACAGCGCTCGGAGGCAATGTAGCATCGGCTCTGGTGAAGAATTTCAATGCAGTAAACAGGCATGTAAATATGCTGCTGTGGATAAATTGGCCATCAGCGAGATCGAGCGAAGTAAAGTAAAATGTGTGATTACAGCTCGTTTTTATGTGGTAGGGAGCTGCCGAGCCATTACGAAGAGACGCAACCATGTTTTTGCACCCTGTGCGTATCTGGCAGTTTTGCACACATTTGATAGTAGCTATTTTCGGGCCAATGTTCTACGTCTGACTGATCCTTCTCACTTGGAAAGCTACTTTTAAAATAATCTTGACCTAGATCTTTGTGAGAAGAAAGCAGCAGCACACGTTGCAGGAATATGTTTTCACCCGGGGGCCATGTCTGTGGCTTTCCCCCTTAGTTACAGGAACACGTGGTTTATCTGAAAGATAGAAATTCAGTCCATGATAGAGGACCCATGGTCAGATACTTAGCCCCACAAGCTGGAATCTATCCTCAAGCTGAGTGTTCAGATAAAATGTGGTTTTGCAGGGGACAAAGAGCTTTCTTTTTCAACGGAGTTTGTTGTTTGCTGTTAAAAAGAAAAGGACCATTCGAAGCAGTAACTTAGCAAAGGTCTCCGTTACGCCCGCCTGTTGTTTGGCTGTAATTGTGGAGGCTAGTGCCTTATTCATCACCAAATTCACTTTCTGGAAAGCTGGAGTCAGAGCCCAGAGGCTAATCCTTTTATTCCAGTTCACTGGCCATGTGAACTGCAGGCTAAGGGTCAGCAGGAGCTCTCTGATTGCAAGTGCTGTCGTGGATGGAAGGAGTCCAACCTGGTACCCGTGACCAAGATACCAATAACCACCTGTGTCTTAAAACCCATCACAGAATGAGAGATAATGGGCCATTGAAGAACCAGAACCAGTAAACATTCAGTACTCATTCAAAGTCCCACTGGGCATTACTTTTCTTTGCTCAGCTACCCCACATCTACTGCGGAGCCGGAAGTCACGCTTTCTCTGCCGCCATCTGTTGAAAGTGGCGATATCAGCTGGAGGCCTTTCACCGTGTGGTGGAAGAACAACCATCCCAGTACAAAGGGGATCTCACAGAGAGGAGCCCTGCTGCCGCAAAGCACTTGGAAAGGAAAGGAAAGTGCATACAGTTCAGCTGAGAAGAAGCATCAGTTTGCTCAGCAACAAGGAGGGATATGTTTGTACCAGACAAAAAAGCAAAGCACCCAGGAGACATGATCTATTTTTTCTGCCACCGAATGACACTCAATTTAAACTGCTTGTCTGGTGCAAGAATCTGGTGCGTGAAACACAAACATGAAGAAGAAAGTTTGCACCTACGAGATTCTGTGTGTGTGTGTGCGCGCTCTTTGGACTTGTGTGTCTCACGCTGCGTGTCTCTACCAACCAACCTACCAACACACAACTCCCACCGTCAGTTTTTTCACTCATAATCCTTGCTTCAGTTTCCCATTGATGTGGTTTCCACTGCACCTTAGAACACAGTGGTTATGCACCCGGTGGTTATAAGGATTGTAGGTAAAATAAGCGGCTGGCAGGACTCACCCTATCGTCTGCTTCCAAGGGCTAACCAGAGTCCATTCCTATTGGGACTTCATGCAGTTTTTGGATCTGTGAGTAGCTGGTTTAGGTAAAGCTTGTCTAGATGCAAAATGGCAAAAAGGCAGCATTTAGCCCACTGGGTCGTTTTCAATCTGTGCATTATGCTTTTCCGGGATAAGCGGTAAACATCCTCTGCATAAAAAGACAAAAAGCGGGAGATGTACTTGGAAGAGAGCCTGAGACATAAGCTCTTGTATCAGAGGCCTGATATGAGGCAGGACCTGATCACAAAATCTGGCAAGAACAGGGCTGATATTGCAGAAATACACATTCCTAAGAAGTGCTAGTCACAGAGCACTCATGCAAACACATCCCATATCAAGTGGTATCAGAACATCCCTGTATCAAGAACGGTACAAAAACATTCCCCAATGAGAACAGAAACACACTGACCCCTTCTAAAAGATAAGGTCAGGATGACAGTATGTAATTGAGATGTTTTGATCAAACCAACATGTATGTGATAACTAGCCACATCAGGGGGCAATAACTAACTATGTCAGAGGGGCAGTATGTAACTTGTTCGGATCAGGATATAAAGATGTATCTCAGAGGGAGGAATGGAAAGTCCCGCCATTCACTGAGCTGCGTCCATTGTCACTGGCATACATGTCTTAGTATCCTCGTGGAGTCTGCCAGGAGCTATTATCGTGCTTTGTCAACAATAAACCCGGCCTGGTGCCTTCGTAACTTAACGGATCTTGTGGTCATTGGGCGGTTCGCTCGAGGTCTGCTGTGCCAGCTGTCTGCGCAGAGCTGGGACAGCACACAGGGAGAACACACACACGCAGTCGAACATCTAGCCAGAGTCCCGTTTCAAACAGGATTATGTTAAGATGAACTAGGTACCTTTTAGTTCATGCTAGCAGGGTCTACACAGGGCAGTTGCAGTGCAGCACTTTAGTGCATGCTGCAATTCACACGCCCTGTAATCCCCATTGTGGGGCCGCCTAGACAAGCCCTGACACCTGCACTAGCGTCAGGCCATAACGGGCAAAATTACATGGAAAAGAATCAGAAGTGGTCCAAATCTTGACCTGCTGCTTTCTGTCCAAGTGAATGCTTCTCGAGGTTTGAATTGGTGACATTAAGAAATTCCAAATACTAAACAATACCCCTAGCCCTTATCTCCAGCTCATCCTCCTTCCCAGGCCTTTGAAAACAGGGAGGACATGTTGGAGGGGGAGTGGAAATTGAATTACGGAGTTGCCTAGTTTGCTGGTAGTGGATTATATTGAGCTTCACTGCTGCACATTAGTTACGGTTGGGTATTAATTTTGCTGTCTTTTTAAGTTACGCCAAAGGCACCTGGAACATATGGATAGTGGGGATGAAGAAATAAAATAAGCACGTAAAATATTGTTCTTTTTAGCATGCTTTGCCCAGAGTATCAGGATAATGCTGTATTGCAGGAGACAGGTAAACTACACCATGCGATTCCCTGGCTTTCAGTGATCTCCATTTCAACAAGGGGTTTTCTGGTAAGGCAGCACATCTGAGAATGAGTGAACCAATCATTGCTTCTTCTGTACAATCCATCGTCCAGGAACCTCACAGCAGGATGGCGACTACAGGCCCCCAGTGTGTGAAGGTGGGAAAGGGCTGTTTTATAAATATGTGCTTTGGTAGATGCCTCTTAAGTATTCTTCCCTTGGTGCTGTACAAGTAAATGTACCTGTATTTGCCGATAGCAGGCCCCGGCAGTGGGATTAGTCATAGACTCATTGCTTATCTTCTCAATGAGCTTTTCTGTTTTAATTTGAAATACTAAAACTCCCTTTTTTTCAGTACCTCTCGGACTATAACACAATATTCAGCGAAAGCCGGTCAAGATGACAATTGCCTGATGAACAAAACTGAGCGAGCGCCCAGCCCTCATCACAAGAATTCTTTGTGTGATATCCTTTCCAGTCTTCCTTCCAGTTTCTGTCGAAAGAAAGAGGCACTTGGTTTCCCCCACAGAAACTGGAAGCCCAGGAAAATTCACCATTTAAATCAAGCAGGGCATTGTCCGCGATCCTTTCCTGAAGCCCTCACCTCTCCTTCAATTTACGTATTTCACTGTTCCATGCTATGAAGAATAACACAAAAATCGCCACAGAAGGAAGAGAGAGATGGTGTGCTGAAAAAGCCTACACTTTGCCTTGTAAGAGCTATACGTTCCTGCAAACCATAGATCTCTGAAATGTCAGCAAATTACTGCATGCCAGCAGGGCTATATCTTCTGCCTGCCTGCTAGGCTGGGCTGTGGGAGGACTTTCCTGACTCAGAGTCATTCTGCACATGGTCAGTTGTCAACCGGCTATATCATCTCACATAAATTAATCATCTCACAAGCCTTCAAGCTCCAACCCCTTTAGAAACTTAAAACAAATGAGAAAGGGAACTTCACCCATCACTGAAATGCAGCCACCTCCGAGTTGAAACAAAGCTATGGTAAACAGCACACAACAACACAACACACATAGGTCAGGAGGATCCTCCAGGAGATGGGCTACAACCGTAAAATGTGCCCTGTACACAGTCTGTGGTGTTAGAGGATTGGATTAGGAGAAATACTAGTAGGAGGGTATGTGCTGGCTTTGATGCCTGGCCTATCTGGTGTGAAGGGGACCATGTCTACACAAACCTCTAGTGAGTGCAGGGGGGAGCCCATAGCGCATACTGGGACCAGTGACAACAGGAACCACCTAAGAAATGAATTGGCTTTTGTAGAGATACTCCACCTTCCTTCCCAGCCCAGCCAAGCCACAGTTTAAAAGGGGCATGCACACGGTGAACATAAAATAAACCAAGAAAAGGCAAATACCAGCAAATCTAATGTGTCACCATTTGGTACGAAATATAGGCAACAGAATGTAAATTCTAACTATATCTGGCAGCTCCCTTCCTAAAGTTTCAAAACCATTTGCAGATTAAGTTCTCTCCTGCATTTACACCTCTCTCAGGAAAATCCCAGGCCATATTGAGCCTTTCAGTGCACTAGCTTGCAAAGTGAGGGTTTCATTTATTTATTTTTAATGTTACCTAAATTACCTTTTTAATGAGCACTAGCTACAATAAACCAAACGGAGGAAACATTCTTCTCCCAAATAGGTCACCAGTCAGCCCTCATCCATCATTCAGCATGACAGCTCCCCTTTGCCGATGCTTCAGCACATTGACAATAGCCCGGGGAACCGTTTGTTCAAAAGCTCAGTTTAGGTGGAAGTCATAAAGTTTGGAGCCGTCATCACCTTGCATGAAAATTACTTGGTTAGGAGGGGAGGGAGGACAGCTCTCCTTCAATTTGTAGAGATGATCCGAGCGTTGTATGACACCTTTGGGATCAAGACAGTGGTGCTGCTTAGCAACATTTCGGATAGAGCCCCTTAGTGGAAATACATACTGTGATCTCCAACCTTTGTACTTGGAGTAATATATACACTTTACACATGTTACTTTTATAGCTATTTCCTACCACATAATATCTTCCTTTTAAAGTTTTTTATATTACCAAAATAGATTTTCCCTACAGTGTTTTGTGTTTGCCTTGAGAGACAGCAATGAAATTTTTTCTCCATCACTGAAAGGTCACAGGCAGTAAGAGAGTTCACGTTGTCTGTAGCCAAGTCCCTGGCTTGCACATACAACACAGTTATTGGCACTAAATCAGCTTCCTCATCTCTCACCAGACCCAAAGGAGCTCTTCGGAGTTGTAGGTGCTTGCACTCCATTAGAGCCGCATTGATCACACCAGGGGGGTATGCAGCCTCGCTTTGGTTGGTTTGCCTCTGACTTGTGCTATTTCTTTGTTTTCCCCATGCTTTATATGAGCTTATTTCGTGGACATTAAAATGTGTGACTATATTGAATTTAAGCCAGTTATCTGTACAGAGATTTCAGCAGAGCTGGAGCCTCCAATGTGCATATCCTAGCAAGGCCAAACAGATAAATTCCTCAATTACCACTGCTATTTATTCACCAGACATACCTGTTTCACTGTAACGCCAGCCATCTCCCCCTCCTGTTTGTCTCCTATGTTTACCTGTTTCCTCTTCCTATGCTATGATTGTAAACCCTTTGAGACAGGGACTGTCTTTGTGTTCCATGAAAATAGACTCATAGACATTAAGGTCAGAAATGACCATCATAGTCATCTCGTCTGATCTTCTGCATATTTCGGGCCACAGAACCTCGCCCACCCATTCCTGTAATTGGCCCCTAACCTCTGGCTGAGTTACTGACGTCCTCAATCATGATTTAAAGACTTCAAGTTACAGAGAATCCACCATTGACACTAGTTTAAACATGCAAGTGACCCGTGCACCATGCTGCAGAGGAAGCCAAAAAAACAAACCAACCAACCAACCCAGGGTCTCTTCCAGACTCCAAATATGGCAGTCAGTTAGACCTGAGCATTTCAGCAAGACCCACCAGCCAGACACCGTTGAAAGAATTCCCTGTAATAACTCAGCGACCTCCTCATCTAGTATCCCATCACCAGACATTGCTACTAGTAGTCGCAGATGAGCTATATACCATTGTAGGCAGTCTCATCATACCATCCCCTCCATCAACTTGGCAAGCTCAGTCTTGAAGTCACTTAGTTTTTTTGCCCCACTTCTCCCCTTGGAAGACCTTAAAATTCCAGAACTTCACTTCCCTGATGGTTAGAAACCTTCCCCTAATTTCAAGCCTAAACTTGTTGAGGGTCAGTTTATATCCAGTTGTTCTTGTGTCAACATTGGCACTTAACTTAAATAACTCCTCTCCCTCCCGGGTATTTATTTACAAAAATGGACCCTGTTGTCTGGTTTAGAAATACAGATGTAATAATCTCCAGATTGCCTGAGGGGCACTATTTAAAGTGTGCCCCCACACCTGATTCCTGCTGGAAGCACAGTACTATACCCGCTGACACATAATCAGAGCTGTTACAAAAATTGAAAGGATTTCTCATGGAAGATTTAAAATGTCAGAATCATGTTATTTCTGCCATTTAAAAAAATAATGATCTTTTTAATTCAAAAATTTTCATGAAATTTAAATTAAAAATGTGATTAGTTTTGGAATTCATATTTTTCCATCTCTCTCCTTCTGCCCCCGCCACCCACATTATGTCCCCCACCAAGATACTTTTTCCTTTTTTCTCCTGTTTCCTTTCCTTTGTGCCAACAGAAAAGGAGGGGAAATATCTGTCTTCATTTCTTTGTTGAAATAATAAAAATGTAGTATGAGTGTCTGTGTGTGTGTATGACACATGCATGAGAGCAAATATCTCTTTCATTTCTTAATAAAGAACACATTTATGAAAAAAAATCAAAATTTCAACCCACCCTATAAATAATCCTCCTTCATTTGTGACTCTTTGCTTATACAGCACCTTCCTTTCTTCTCCCTCCCTACCTCATCCTTATCTGAATTTCCTCAACTCAGGCTCTTTTTATTAATATAGAGCCTGATCCTGGAACTGCATATACGTAAGTAGACCTTTGTGCTGCATGAAGTCAATGGGAGCTCCACGTAGCATTACATCCATAGATTATAGCATGACTTTTCTTGAGGACGATTTTCTAAACACGGCCTACATTTTTCAAACCAGCACTACCAAAATAGCCCGGTGCTTTTCATAAGAAGCAACCTCCACTGTCTTCTCTTCTTCCTGCATATTAACCCAGTTACCCTCTGGGTTCAGTAATGTTGGTGAAGGATTTAGGACCTAGAAAGCAGAGTATAAGTGCGAGGTGTTAGTACGGTGTATTATCATTGGGCTATTTTACTCACCACCACCTGGGACTCATCTGGAGTGTGGAGAAAGATGGAGCAGGTGGTTTAAAGGAGAATCTGGTCCTGCAAATCCCACTGCTTCAGGTGTCTGCAGCCAATAGGGCTCGCTGATGTCTTTGGGGCCCAATGCTTTCTGAATGGTCCTGTGACTGAACAGTACATTACTGCTGGTGGCCTCTGCCTCTGGCATGTAGCTTAACACGGGGGGCATTTGAATAAACAAATACAGTTAGCAGGGCCTGTTGCCAATGTCTCGCACTTCAAACAAAGGCAATTTGAGTTCATTAGCCAACCAGGCATGGTAGGCCAATCAACAGTCTAAATCCTGGAATATCCTGGCTAAACTGGGAGGAGAGAGCATGGATTCCTATGATGCAGTATTATGTGTGTGCCTGTCCTTGCAACAGCCACCATCACATCAGATGACGGGCATGTGATATTATCTAGCGCAGCAGCAGACGTGCATTGCTGCATTTTACGTTGCTGCAGCAGTTGTTTTTGGAAGCTAGGAGAACGTGGCAATGCCCATTGCCTGTTGACTTGTGTCACCTCTGAGTGAACGGCCCAGATTTTGCTGCTGACATAGTTCTAGCAGCAAGCTAGCTTGCCCTATTGTTTTGTCCGTTCTAGTCGTCGACGCAATGGCATTGCACAAACTCAACACCCAAAGGCTGATCTATGGCCACCAGCTTAGAGAGCAGCTTTCAAATGTTATTTCTTTGTCTGGCACATCAAGATTCACAAATTCGCTGCTAATTACAGTGGTAGTAGCTCTTCACACAGGCAGCAGCATGATGAATCACGGCACTGTCTCTTGAGCGGGATAGGATTTATCCGCCAGCCCCCTGGTGTGTTAAATCGCTGTGCCACAGTTGGCTTGTTTAGAAAGACTCCAGTTCTAATTAAGATTAAAAATAAGTTAAGATTGAGAGTCCAATAAAAATGTGGTGTGACTTGCATTCCTCCAGGCTTAATTTACTCGCCCGTAGGCTGAGTATCCTCACGACTTTAGAAAGAGCAGGCAAACAATCATACTAATTAGCAGGAAGGTGTTGGTTAATCAAGCCCACAGTTTGGTCCACTTTCAGGGAGTATCAGTACTGCTCACCTGCAAAGACTCATCTGCTTTTTTTAAAAGACTTTTAAGGGATTTGAATTGAATTATAGATTGGAAGCTAGCTGGCAAATGCAGCAGCACAATAGCCCTCTAAGACAACAAACAAAAGGGAAATTGAACAACAGGCGGGAGCAAGCTCCTGGATACATTCCTAAGCACTTTCAATGGCTGTTAGAGATCGCCAATCTGCATTCTCACACTGTACAGTTAAAGTGGGGATTTTTAGGGGGGAGGAGAGGGCATCCATAGAAGAACTAAAACACCTTCATTCATATAGTTTAGCATTGACCACTATGGAGCATCCACGCGGTGGGAGGGTCAGTCCTATCTCCGGGAGCTTGGATTCTGGGCAGAAAAGGGAGCTGGCGCTGGAGGCCGCAGAGGAAATCCCACCGCTGACATCGTGCTGCCAGCCAGCCTCCCCTTTAGAAGGGAGGAATGTCACTCCAGAGCAGGGGCAGGGGATTGGCTGCCGGAGAGCTGATTAGGTGTGGGCCAGTCATTGGCATGGGGTGGGGCTAGTAAGAGAACACACATGCAGAGAACTGAGCACATGAGGCCGCTTGGTGCAACTGGAAGGAGCAGGTCCAAGGGTGGCCTGAAGTGGGCGTAGGGGATCGGCCCAGCGAGTAGGCCTGGGGCATGGCCACAACCAGGCTGAGGGGGCAGCCGAGACCCAGCTGAGGAGCTCTGGCCAGGCAAAGCTCCAGACGCCAGGGCTCTAAATAGATTGATCTTCTTTAGTCTCTCCCTTTTCACAAGTTTTCCAGACTTCACATCATTCTTCTAGCTCTTGTATGAACTCTTTCCAGTTTTTTAACAACCTTTTTGAAGTGGGGACACCAGACCTGCACACAATATTGCAGTGGGAGAGGTTTCAGTTGGATATTAGGAAAATCTTTTTCACTAGGAGGGTGGTGAAGCACTGGAATGGGTTACCTAGGGAGGTGGTGGAATCTCCTTCCTTAGACGTTTTTAAGGCCCGGCTTGACAAAGCCCTGGCTGGGATGATTTAGCTGGGGATTGGTCCTGCTTTGAGCAGGGGGTTGGACTAGATGACCTCCTGAGGTCTCTTCCAACCCTGATATTCTATGATTCCATGATTCTAATATCCAGTAATGATCTCACTAATGCCCTATAAACAGGTAATGCCAACTCCCTACTTCTATGTCAGATTCCCCTGCTTACACAGCCCAGGATCATGTTCATCCTGTTACCTACCACGTCACACTGGAAGGCAACTTGAGCATGGTCTACATGTGTGGGGAAGAGATTTATGATAGCAGGTCGTTCGTTAATCCAGAAGAAAAAGGTGTGATAAGATCCAGTGGTTGGAAGTTACAGCTAGAAAACTTCAGGCTAGAAATAAAGTGCAAATTTCTAACATAAAGGGTAATTTACCACTGGAGGAACTTACCAAGGCAAATGGTAGATTTTCCATAAATTTAACCCTTTTAAACAAGCCTGTATGTCTTTCTAAAGTATATGCTGCAGCTCAGTCAGAAGTTGTGGACTTGATGCAAGTGAATTTCTTTAGCCTGTGGTAAGCAGGAGACCAGACTAGATGATCCCTTCTGGCTTTAAATCTATGAGTCTATGAATGTTCATCAGAAAGTAATCTACACTTTATCATCATAATGCACACACAGTCCTCTGGCGATTGATAGACTAGCAACTCAGTGAACACCAGCTGAGCTGGACATTTTTGTCTTGGACATTTTTAAGGAATATGTTGATGTGACAAATATCTCTCCTCTTCCCATAGTCATGTTAGATCACAAGGAGCTCAGTTTTGTAACACATCCATAATTGGAGATGTTGTTTCTAAAGATAACTGAGCATCCTTAATCTATGAATTTGGCTACAAATCTCATAAGAATTGAGTGATTTCAATTATCTACTGCATCCAGTCAGGCTGGGTATCTCTCAGAAATGACTTTTTACACAGTAGTTCAATATTTCTCCTTCCAAACAAAACCAGGCATGGCAGAGGCACAAGACAATAATAGTAACCCTAAGAAAAAAAACAATCAATCAATGTTTCTTCAATTTTGACTTCGGATCTAGTTTGGGCCGGGTCTAATTCAGAATCCCTGTTGAAGTCAATGAGCGCTCCTTCTGTAAAGTGGAGAGAGGATATGTCTCTAAAGAGTTATCTTCCTGAAAATCACAGTATTATTAATACTGATCGTCATAATAATTCATATTATTGTTTATATTGTGGTGGCATGTTGAAGTCAAGAGGTTGGGCACCATCATGCAAGGTGCTGCACAAACTTTTTGAAAATGATGGTCTCTTCCTCAAAGAGCTTACATGCAAAAAAGATTGGACATAACAGGTGTCTGAGACAAACCAGGGGGTCAAGGTTGAGTGGGTAGGGCAATGAAAGATAGGTTAACAAAAATAACAGGATGTGTAGAATAAAGGATTGATGCCTCCTTAACCATTGTCAGGTTACAGTTTACTGTGTTCATTGATATAGGGGCTCTTATGACCAGAAACAGGTGGTGATAAACCTTACAGAAAAATATCCTGGTGAACAACAACATAACATATATGATTAGCAGCAGCGCTGTGCTTTTGTAACTCATCTGCCATAAATTGTATGGACGGCAGACATCTGAAACTTTCTGCTGATTTAACACCATACTCTCTGGCACATATCATTAAGTCTATCAGTAATTTACAGGATGACTGAACAACTGGAATGATTTACCCTCAAACCCAATGCCCAGCCTCACATATAAATATGGTAATGTTACTTGTCATTGAAATAATTACCAACTGTATTCAGAATGATCTGCAGCTTCTAGGAAAAGAATTCTCAAATAGATATACACTGAGTAATTTAGGAATGGTTGCATCCATAGGAACGCTAGTCTGTTTTCAGTTTGCACACCCCCGCGCAACGCAGTTACACTGACCCAACTTCTGGTCAAGACAATGCTATGTAGGTGGGAGAGATTCCCCCATCAATGCAGCCAATTGGGGAGGTGGATTAACTAGGCCAATTGGAGAAGCTAAACCATTAGCATAGTAGTGTCTTCAATGAAGCATGACAGCATCGCAGCTGCACCCCTGTATGTGAAGACAAGCCCTTAGTGACTCTCAGAAATAAGGTTTTCTTCTGCATACTTGAGGACTTTGTAATAACCTTTAGCATAGGTCAGCAAGGTTTGAACCCATGACTTTTCACTCCACAGAACAAGCTTCTATCATTCCGAATAAAGGAGTAACTCCTAGTAAACTGCTCTCCTAGTTGACCCACTAGACAGGGATGCAATGCATGCTTCGACGGTATATTACAACTTCACGCTTCAGTTTTGCTTGGCACCAAAAATCACGTAAAGTTTGTAGCTCACCACACTTTTGCTGAACGCACCTTCATTCTGCTTTCCTTTCCATACATAGAATCATAGAACTGGAAGGGACCTCAAGAGGTCATCTAGTCCAGTCCCCTGCACTCAAGGCAGGACTAAGTATTATCTAGACCATCCCTGACAGGTGTTTGTCCAACCTGCTCTTAAAAATCTCCAATGATGGAGATTTCACAACCTCCCTAGGCAATTTATTCCAGTGCTTAACCACTCTGACAGTTAGGAAGCTTTTCCTAATGTTCAACCTAAACCGCCCTTGCTGCAGTTTAAGCCCATTGCTTCTTGTTCTATCCTCAGAGGTAAAGAAGAACAATTTTTCTCCCTCCTCCTTGTAACAACCTTTTATGTACTTGAAAACTGTTATCATGTCCCCTCTCTGTCTTCTCTTCTCCAGACTAAACAAACCCAATTTTTTCAATCTTCCCCCATAGGTCATGTTTTCTAGACCTTTAATCAGTTTTGTTGCTCTTCTCTGAACTTTCTTCAATTTGTCCACATCTTTCCTGAAACCTGGCGCCCAGAACTGGACACAATACTCCTGTTGAGGTTTAATCAGCGTGGGGTAGAGCAGAAGAATTACTTCTCGTGTCTTGCTTACAAACTCCTGCTAATACATGCCAGAATTATGTTTGCTTTTTCTGCAACAGTGTTACACTGTTGACTCATATTTAGCTTGTGATCTACTATGACCCCCAGATCCCTTTCTGCAGTACTCCTTCCTAGGCAGTCATTTCCCATGTGTGCAACTGATTGTTCCTTCCTAAGTGAAGTACTTTGCATTTGTCCTTATTGAATTTCATCCTATTTACTTCAGACCATTTCTCCAGTTTGTCCAGGTCATTTTGAATTTTAATCCTATCCTCCAAAGCACTTGCAACCCCTCCCAGCTTGGTATTGTCCACAAACTTTATAAGTGTACTCTCTATGCCAGGGGTCGGCAACCTTTCAGAAGTGGTGTGCTGAGTCTTCATTTGTTCACTCTAATTGAAGGTTTCGCGTGCCGATCATACATTTTAACGTTTTTAGATGGTCTCTTTCTATAAGTCTATAATATGTAACTAAACTATTGTTGTATGTAAAGTAAATAAGGTTTTTAAAATGTTTCAGAAACTTCATTTAAAATTAAATTAAAATGCAGAGCCCCCAGACCGGTGGCCAGGACCCGGGCAGTGTGAGTTTCACTGAAAATCAGCTTGCGTGCCGCCTTCGGCACGCATGCCATAGATTGCCTACTCCTGCTCTATGCCATTATCTAAATCATTGATGAAGATATTGAACAGAACCGGATCCAGGACCGAGCCTTGTGGGACTCCACTCGTTATGCCCTTCCAGCATGACTGTGAACCACTGACAACTACTCTCTGGGAATGATTTTCCAACCAGTTATGCACCCACCTTTTAGTAGTTCCATCTAAGTTGTATTTCCCTAGTTTGTTTATGAGAAGGTCATGCAAGACAGTATCAAAAGCTTTATCAAAATCAAGATATACCACCTCTACCACTTGCCCCCATCTACAAGGCTTGTTACCCTGTCAAGGAAAGCTATCAGGTTGGTTTGACATGATTTGTTCTTGACAAATCCATGTTGACTGTTATATATCACCTTATTATCTTCTAGGGGTTTGTAAATTGATTGCTTAATTATTTGCTCCATTATCTTTCTGGGTACAGAAGTTAAGCTGACGGGGCTGTAATTCCCCAGGTTGTCCTTATTCCCCTTTTTATAGATGGGCACTAGATTTTTTTCAGACTGCCAGTTCCTCAGAGTCATATATTCTGTAACAAGTTAATATTAGATATCTTCTTCTGACTAGCTATGTCCACTGTATTTCAGGTGCTTTCCCATCAATCACGCCAAATACCCTGGCCTGGCCTGGCATTACACACTGGTTGATTAATTAAGCTTTAATGATGACCTCAGCAAACTTGTCAGATGTATTGTGCAACTTTCTCGCTCATCATTTTGTCATTTACCCGATGGTTTTCCATACACAAAAGTATTTGTAAAATTATCTGTCAATTGTGGGATAACATATTTGGCCCCAAAGAACAAAACTTTCCAAAGCTTTTATGACACGCTTTCCTAGGAGAACTCCTTCCGATTCTAAGGAAAATAGTTTTCACTCTAATCTAATATTAGATTTCATGGATAAATTAAACAACATTTCCCACCCAAATTAAATTTGGCTAACATAATTAAGAAACTGGAGTAGCCAGTTATTACAGACTTTTGTGTTGTGGCCCCTAAATAGCAGAGTTGGTCTTCTGAATCACAAAATGAGGTTTGCTTGTCCAGCTGTAAGTAGGAATAATAAATACATCATTTATAATAATAATAATAAATAAATGTCCCTTAGTTTCTTAAAGAGAAATTGATCAATTAGTCTAGTGGATTTTAAACGCAGTCTTTCACTTTTCACCCACTGGTAGCTGCAGGTACATACTCCTGCATCTTGGCAGGGGGTTAAACTAGAAAACCCTTTCGGTCCCGTCAACCCCTATGGGTCTATGATTCTATATAGCTATAGCGAAGATGATGGCAGCTAAATTCTACAGCAGCTGCCTGAATTGTGGTCATTGGGCCCAATCCACAGCCCACTGAAGTCAATGGAATGACTCCAGCAGTCTTCACTAGGCTTTCGAGCAGGGCTCGACACTTGGGCCATTCTTTGTCCCTGCAAAACTGGACACACAAATACTTGAGGGTGCAAAATGGGAAGCAGATGTGAAAAGTCTTTCCCACTAAGTTAACCTAGGCTCCATAAAGCTAGCACAGCTCCTGAGCCAACGTGAGTCATACCACAATACTATGCACAGTGGCGGGCATTGCTTTTTTTCTTTGTATTCAATTCTGTGCAGCTGCGGGGAAAATAAAGGCATTCTACCTGTGTGTCACGAACACAGTGAAGAGGATGAATGAACCTGTGTCCTGTTGTCGAATCACAGCTGGATGCTTGATTTGATTTGTTTAAAGTAACTGTTTGCGTTGTGCTGAGGCATGTCGGAGAGGCTGGAGGTCTCAGCTAGTCAGCCACTTCCCCGCACTACAGGGTAGCAATGAACAAAACTAACACTGAGACGAAAAGCTACAACTATTGTCATGTTAAGAAATCGAGTGGAGGATTCTGAGGTAAACATGAGCCGGCCCGGCTCTTCCGAGAGGGACAAGGGCAAACCGACATTTAAAAAGAATAGGACAGGGGCACAGACGTGTCCCGGGGCAGAATATAGTTATAAACCAGGATAAAGGCGAGAAGGGCCAGTGCTGCAATTGGAATGTGAATTTCTTAAGCGCTCATTGAGACAGTTGTTTATGACACTCTGAGGGACACTCACCAGTCTGCTGTAACTGGACCCAATCTTTGGCTCCTATGTGCTTCCAGGCCAGCGGGGGGTCTGGGCAGGATCCAGGCACCGTGTCTATCTCTAGTCTTTAAGGCTATATCTACATGATGAGCTAGAGGTGCGAGTCCCCTGCTCACGTACACATGCTAGCACAAGGATCAATACCCAGTGTGGTTGCAGTAGCACAGTTCATGGCATCAGAGGCATGGCTGAGCCATAGCCACTGGTTTCAGGGGAGTTTGCACTCCACTTTTGCTGTTTGTGCTCCCGCGGCTACACGGCTGTTTGTACTCGCGCTAGCTCGAAGTCGCAATGGATGACGCGCTGCTTAATGCAGTAGGGACATTTTGCTATCTTGGCAGCACTTCGTCTAACAACGCCATGATCGATGTTGAAATCAGGTTAAGGCCAGTCCTGCCTGTAGTTGACTTTGTCGCCCCCTGTGGGATGTGGGAGGCATTCGACGCCACACCACAATGACTGCCTATCATGCAATCACGTTAAGCACTCTTCTCTACGGCTGTGAAACATGGATGCACTATGTCAAGGCTGGGCTGCGGGTGGCCTGTGTGCTAAATTGCAGTCAAGAGATGAGCTACATGGTTGGGAGCGAGCCAGGTCAAGATACTAGGAAGTCAGGGTCAAGCGCCAGGTTATAGACAGCAAATCAAATAGCAATGTTGAGGACAAACCGGGGTCAGAACTCAGCATCTAGGGTCTACGGCAAGGAGGGGCTGGAGCAGAGACAGGCAGGCAGTTTGTGGTGTTGCTCAGACACGTTCCCATGTGGGCTTCCTGGTTTAAATACCATCCTCAGCCAATCGGTGGACTGTGGGGGGCTGTCACTCAGTCCTTGCTGCGTGGTACTTCCTGCCAAGCCTAGCTTCACAGGGTCCTCTAGTGGAAAGCAGAAAAGTCAGCAGCCCAGACTCCAATGGCCCTAGGTTCTTATGCTCTATACCAGGCGCGTGAAACAACTAGAGCATTTTCACATGCGTTGTGTATAACTCCTGAATAACATCAAATGGTTGGCCAGGATAACGAACATCAAAGTCTTGGACCAGTGCTGCATGACTAGCATTGAATCCCTAATAGGTGCAACTTCACTGTCTATGGACAGAAGATACACAACTCCCCAAAGCCATATTTTATGGACCGTTGAAATCAGGAGCACATATGCGCAGAGGTCATGGAAAATGCTATCAGGACACCCGAAAAGCTGGCGAAATTGACCCAAACACATGGGAAGCCTCTGCTGCCGCCAGGGGATCAGGATGGAAGCAGACCTGTTGGACTGCGCTTAAAGCCATTAAGAAGAGCAGAACAGAGACCACCGGAGAGAAACTTGAGTGAAGAGAACAGGCTATGGCAAAAACATGCCGCCACGTCAGGCTTGCGTGGAGCCCTCATCAGTCTACGTTCACACAAGCCGATTTTCTGAAACAAACTGGTTCTCCGACGCCGACTCGGACAGGAGACAGCCAGCTCAATGCGAATCAGTGTGAGTACGTGTACGCGAGCAGAGGAGTCACACCCTCGCTCCGACACAGCCTGAGCGTACGTCCACACTGCCGCCGGGGTGAGGCTGGTAGCTTGTGAAGATGCATCCACTCTAGCTGTATCTCGCTAGCTCACTAAAAATGGCAGTGAGGAAGTGGCCTTTAGCGCAGATGGCACAAGCCCGCCTGACCTGCTGGGTAGGTGCCAGCTTGCAGAAGCCCACGCTGCCACAGCCTCACTGCTATTTGTCATGAGCTAGCTAGATTAAAGCTGGCACAGGTACTTCTACACGAGGAGCAAATCACACCCCCAGCCGCAGCGTAGCCGTACCCAAAGGCACATTCCCGGGTACAGCCCCCCTCTGTCTCGTGCTCCCTCCTGGAGATGTGGGGCTCTGCAATCTCACTGCCTTAAATCCCGAAACCAGGGCTGGACTTGCCAAGCCTCTCCTGTCGCGTCCGTGTGCTCCCCCAGAGCTCCGCCCTGTGGGCGCGCTGCATTACGGTTAACGCTTCGGGGCCTTGTAGCGGGTAAAGGACGGGAGCACAGGTTTGGCACAGGGGTTTCTAAAGCACTGTGACTTTTACTCTCAAAGCATACGAGAGTTACCGGTCTCTAGGCAAAGCAACAGAAGTCTATATGCTCATCCCCACCCCCGCCTCCAGCCTCAGCTTACCCCAGTTTATAAAACCTTGGGCCCAGTCCAGGTGTCAGGTGAGTAGGTCCCCTCTACCTCCTGCTGTCCACCTGTCATTGGTCAGCCACTGAGGGAGGGGGAGCCTGGAGCAGATCCTGCCCTTAAATAAGGTTTCTTTCCCTTCTGTCATGCAACCTAGTGAGGAGGGCTTTAAACTAGGTTCGACGGGGACAGGTGA
>NW_020664540.1:17974776-17988410 GCF_002925995.2 Terrapene triunguis | reverse complement strand
TCAGTTTCACACATACAGAATGGGAAGAGAATGTCTAGGAAGGAGTACGGCAGAAAGGGATCTAGGGGTTATAGTTGACCACAAGCTAAATATGAGTCAACAGTGTGATGCTGTTGCAAAAAAAGCAAACATGATTCTGGGATGTATTAACAGGTATGTTGTGAGCAAGACACGAGAAGTCATTCTTCTGCTCTACTCTGCGCTGGTTAGGCCTCAACTTGAGTATTGTGTCCAGTTCTGGGCACTGCATTTCAAGAAAGATGTGGAGAAATTGGAGAGGGTCCAGAGAAGAGCAACAAGAATGATTACAGGTCTTGAGAACATGACCTATGAAGGAAGGCTGAAAGAATTGGGTTTGTTTAGTTTGGAAAAGAGAAGACGGAGAGGGGACGTGATAGCAGTTTTCAGGTATCTAAAAGGGTGTCCTAAGGAGGAGGGAGAAAACTTGTTCACCTTAGCCTCTAAGGATAGAACAAGAAACAATGGGCTTAAACTGCAGCAAGGGAGGTTTAGGTTGGACATTAGGAAAAAGTTCCTAACTGTCAGGGTGGTTAAACACTAGAATAAATTGCCTAGGGAGGTTGTGGAATCTCCATCTCTGGAGATATTTAAGAGTAGGTTAGATAAATGTCTATCCGGGATGGTCTAGACAGTATTTGGTCCTGCCATGCGGGCAGGGGACTGGACTCGATGACCTCTCGAGGTCCCTTCCAGTCCTCGAATCTATGAATCTATAAACCAGCGGATCAGTTGCAGACCCTTGTTAGGTACTTAGAAGGGAAGGCCCTGTTCCCTGGAGTCCAAACTGGGAAAACCAGTTTCCTTCAACCCAGCTGCACCCTATAGCGGAAACATGGCTCTAGGGTGCTTCCCTTTGAAACAATCCCAGCTGATGGCTCTGTTAGTCCCTACATGGAAATGTCAGGCAGTATAATAAACCGTGCTTGCTCTGGCCTAGACATCTTTAGTCATTTCCACTTACATTCTCAAAAGGTAAGTCATGTTCTTCAAAATGGTGGTCACAATGGCAGCTGAAAGTCACGAGTTGATACAGCCTTGTACAGACACATGCCAACCTCCATTGCAGCTCGATATGGGTTTGGGCACTATTTTGGAATTCTTATTGCATATGCGGTTTTCTTGTTCGAAAACTCATACGCATTTGTAGTGTCGCATGAAGGATCAGTGTGCAGTCACAGGCGAGTCAGAGCACAGAGTCAAAACAAAATAGACAAATGGGATTTCATTCTTCTGTGTTCCCCTTTGCGGAAGAATTGTATACAAACTGAATTTCACCCCAAAAGCATTTAGTGCATTTTTTTTTTTTTTTTTTGCAGATCTTTGGAGGTTTTACCATCTTTTGGGAAAACTTTATCACCGATTATTTGCAGTTGATGGAGTCCCACTCACATTTGCCCCCAAATAAGGAAATTACAGGGTTTTTTTAAGGAGAAATCAAAAGACATCTCTCAGAAATTACTATAAACATTGACGTCTTACTGTCACAGTTCAGGGTAACTGCACTTGTATTCCCCACCCCATGGTCCACCAAGTGCGCACACTCTAGGCTCAAACTCCTCATCTGTCCCTGCTCTTGGGCTGCGACCCCATGTCACACTCCCTCCTGACTGTTTTTTTCCAGGCTGCATAGTTCCCTGCTGTTCCGAGCAAGCCAGACTGCCTAAGTAGGCCAGCATCTGTGCTTTGCTTTCTCTTTGAAGGATATGGCCAGCATAATTGCCCACAGTTACAAGTTACTGTTGTTAGATGTTTGGCTGCATGCATGTGTTCTCCCTGTGTGCTACCCCAGCTCTGCACAGACAGCTGGCACAGCAGACCTCGAGCGAACCGCACAATGACCACAAGATCCGTTATGGTACGAAGGCAACAGGCCAGGTTTATTGTCGACGAAGCACGGTAATAGCTCCTGGCAGTCTCTACAGGGATACTAAGACATGTATGCCAGTGACAGTGGACGCAGCTCAGTGAATGGCAGGACTTTCCACTGCCCATGAAGCTGCCCAAAGATACTCCCTCTGAGATACATCTTTATACCCCGATACAAACAAGTTACGTCCGGCCTCTGACACAGTTACTGCCCCCTGATGTGGCTAGTTATCACCCATTACCTTGTACGTGTTGGTACGATTAAAACAGTAGAGCCTTTCAGTAGAGCTGGAATTCTGCGAGTCCCCAGGACCCACTCCCATAATAGGAGGAGCGGGTAAAACGTAGTTTATTGTGGACGGGATTGGGTGGGCAAAAAACCCAGACTGTGATAATTTGCAGGAAAACACTAAATCTTTGTTTTTTTTTTAAATAAAGGCTTTTATACTTAAATTTAAGCAAGGGCTAGAAAGAGATTCGATGTCTCTTATAACTGGAGTTAAAGTGTGTTTTTCCATGGTTTAAGCAAGATTTGTATTATTTGTAAAACCTGTGCCTGAATTCCATTTGTATATATAATATATTAACCAACAGTTCTGGTTGCATGCGGGGCGGGGGTTCCTCTCTCTCTTGTGGGATTTGTGGGCTCTAAGGTTTTTGCGGGTGGGAGTCGGATAAAAATGCAAGAAACAATGCCGGAGGGAGTGGGAGTGGGTATTGCCCGGCGGGACAGGAGCAGGATTTTAAAAATAATCCCACGCAGGGCTCTATCACACAGCTCTTTCTAAGCCAGCACATTTATTCTTAAGGTGAAAGCATTACAGAGAATAAATTTGAAATCAATTTTAAAACCCACATGCATTCTAAAAAGCTCACTAGAGGCCACCTCTCAACTCCAACCTTGGACTCCAGCGAGCGCCAGTCCTTCAAAACCCACAGCTGGGTTTTCCCCTTGGTTCCAAGTTGCTAACTGTCTCAGATTCAGAACCAGAGCCCAGGCTGGGCAGATCAGCCATTTCTTTATACAGCTCAGGCCTTTGATCTTGGCCTTTGGTAACAGGTAATCACCAGACAAAGACTCTCTCCTCACAGCAGGCAGGGGTTTTGCACAACTGGAGCTGGAGAATTTGCATGAAAATTTCCCTAGGGATTCCCCAGGAAATCTACTTCATACTCATTGTCCCAAAAATCCATTCTTGTCTGGCACATTTTCAATAGAGCCCTTTGAATGCCCAGTCTCACATCTCCCCTCTAGAGAGGTTACATACAACCCCAGCCCACAATAATATGTAAACTCTACATTTAATACAATGGACCCTAAAGATACCTAAGCTTAACTCAATAAGGTTTCCCAAGGATGTGCAGGAAAGTACCATAGCTCTCATACTTACACAGTATGTTGGTTTACAGAAATACTTAGCATAGTAGTTCTCAACTTCTTCCATACTATGCGACAACAGAAAACAATTTCAAGATCCCCATCCCCACAAGTTTCAAGACCCCCCATCCCATATAGCTGTAATAAAAGCTGGAAGGGTGGTAACCCTCAGAAACGTGTTTGCAGCTTTCAGGTTGAGAACACACAGTCTTGTACCTAGCTGGGGGGAGGCATAGCTCAGTGGTTTGAGCATTGGCCTGCTAAACCCAGGATTGTGAGTTCAATCCTTGAAGGGGCTACCTAGGAAAGGCAGGGGACTGGATTCGATGACCTTTCAGGGTCCCTTCCAGCTCTATGAGATAGGATATTATTTTGGGGTGGTCAGTTTTGAGATCTTTGGCTAGGTAGCATAGGAGCTAGCACGCTCCAGTGGAAAGGACATTCAAGTGATTGTTAAGAGAACTGGGTTCTACTCTTGTTTTTGCCAGTGACTTTGGGCCAGTTACTTCAGCTCCCTGTGCTGCATTTCCCCCTCCTATCCTGGCCTAGTTAGAGTGTGAACTCCTCAAGGCAGAGACTCTCTTTGTACAGCACCTAGCATGGTGGGGACCCGGGTTCAGCCGGGGCCTGTAGTAGCTTCTGTAATACAAGCAATGAATAGAGAGGGTTGAGTTGTTTTGAACAAAAAGCTTTTACATTAAAAAAATGGCCTTTTTTCTTCAAACACACAAAAAAAAATGAAAACAAGGACTCTTTGTTTTTTCCCAATATTCCTTTATTTGTTTTCATTCTGTATCAGAACAAAACGAGGGCAAGACCCTAGATTGGCCAATAGCCTAGTGGGTAGAGGTCTGAATCCGACAGGACAGGGACTTGAACTTGAATCGGGGTCTTCTACATCCAAGGTGAGTGCCCTTCAAAACAGTTCTGAGGAGCTGAAGATGCTTCCATTCCACTCGAGAGCAGATTTTCCCCTTAATTCACCACACCGGATTAATTATTTAAATGCAAGGAATTGTGTGCGAGTATGACGCAAATATGTGAGTGGTTTGGTTTAGATATGCACCATACCTGAACCATCCTAATATCTTAAGTTTGCCCCAAAGTCATTTGCTACAAATGTCACCAGAGCAGCATTTACTGCACGGTCCCAGCATTGTTTTGCTCCAGTTGTTTTCAGAACTGGGAAGTAAAGAAGACGCCATATTGCTGCTGGGAGGGGTGTTGCCAGATTTCTCCTTCAAGTTCTCATGGTGGTAGGAGGAAGGCACAACACCTTTCCTGGGGGCTTCTAACTTATAAAACCAAATTTATCTAGCATTTATCTAACCTTAGGTATATATCGGACACCTATAGAGCACCATACTACCTACCTGCCAATACAGAGCGGGAAAGTGTCACAATATTGGAAATGCCGTTCCATTTTGGATAAAAATCTGAGCTCTCTAATGACCGATTGCATTGTGCAACATAATATCTGAATCTAAATAAACCAAACATCTCATACCAAAGCGGCCTGCTTTTTTGCTCTGTGCAGTTCAGAGATTTATAATGTTCATTCAGTTCGGCTGTGCAACCAAGAACCCAGTGAAAAATCCCTGCTATTATCATCAGACCTTAAAGGGTGAATAAATATTTAGCAAATAGTGTAAAGTGTCTGAAATTTGCATACTTTTCAACCTGAAACAATTAAACATCTTGAGACTTATGGTAGTTAAAAAAAACCTTGATACGTTTAAAATGTCACTTTAAATAACAGGCAAAGGTTTGAGTTTTGCCTTTGAGGGAAACAAAACTCAGACAGCTGTTCCGTCAGAAAGGTCTCAAATTGCAGAGTTAAACTGAAGGGTTTTAGTTAAAAAAAAATACTTTGTACGTAATCAGTCACACAGATCAATCAGCAAGGTTGATTTCTGATTGCATAAGGTATTTAAAACACAAACTGAGCATATTGCACGCATTTACCTCAGTCTGAATTAAGGTGGCATTTTTATGGAAATAGATAAGGCTGTATACATTTGACTGACACAAAGATTTCTTGGGCTTATTTTTGTCATCTTTGTAACCGCTTCCCAGGTACATTATCACCATCTGCGCAACGGTACAAGTAAAGGGGGGGGGGACCAGTGAGTGCCTTTTTAAATGCACAGCATACTGCTTTTAGTATTACTGGTATGCTATTCAGGAGCTTGAGTTTAACTCGAATAAAAAAGTAGATAATCCATGTGAGGACCCTACAGTGAATGCAAAGACAGCATAAACATCACAACCTGCTCCGCTGCCCACTGCTTCTGTCACTTTATATATTTGTTTGTGTAGGGTAAATTCACTGTGCAGACCAGGCATCTAAAATTGGACTGTAAGGAAGTGATGACGCATGCATTTGCTGGCTCTTTGCTGCAGTCCCTGGGCAGTAGCAATGCAGGCGACAAGGCGCAGTGAAAACTGGGAAAGTGGTTTGTCTTGGAGAGTGCTTATTTGAACAAGGACATCTGCACAATTGTTCAGGTCGGAGTAGTGCTGGGTGACAGGGTTCATCCAGAACTTCCCGCCCACGCACGGGAAAGGGCAGATTTGGGTCAACCAAAACATTCTGCAAATTCATGTCAGTTTCGCCAAATTGTTTCAGCCCGAACAAAATAAATCTGAGACAAAGTTCAGAGAAGAGTCAAAACATTTTATTTCACAATTAAACATTTCAATTTTTTATTCAAAATGGTTTCAAAAGGAACTTCAATTTTATTTAAAAAAATATTAAAAAATGGGGAATAAAAGCAAAACCTTTTGTTTGACCCAAACAATTTTTTCCAACTTTTTGCTTCACTGAAAAATTCAAAACTCATTGTTTGGGGTCGACCCCAAACTAATTTGTTTTAATTAATTGATATCTTTGGGAATGACCTGTGAATCCAACAAACAATCAGTTGTTCATACAGCTCTCGTTAGAAGTAGGGTTCTACGTTCTATATGCACTCAGCACCCCCATCGACTTCAGGGCATGACTGTGTGTGGATGGGATGCAAAACTGGGCTCTTATTCCACAGCTAACAAAGAGAAAATGTGAAAAACCAGCTTGTGTCACTATAAGCTCCTTGTCAGTTTGGCTTTTCCATCATGTAAGAGTTGTGTTTCTCTGGATTTCTCTTCCCCTCCCTCTGGATGCCTATAACCTGCTTTTTGATGCCTGGTGGAATCGTGACATCAAGCATTAAGAACATAAGAACGGCCACACTGGGTCAGACCAAAGGTCCATCTAGCCCAGTATCCTGTCTTCCAACAGGTGCCTCAGAGGGAATGAACAGAACAGGGAATCATCAAGTGATCCATCCCCTGTCACCTCCTGCTTTATTTCCCATACCTCTCATCTTTTCCTCTTCCTCCTCCCTTCATCCTGTTCTCTCTTAACCCTCTACTGTTGCCTTTTGACCAGCTTGTTGACCAATGATGGTACTGGGACATCAGAGGTAAATCAATTCTTGGACAGGCCACCGTTAAACTGTGCCATTTGGGTATCACAGCAAGGAGGGAGCCGGACTGATTCCAAATAGGCTATTATAGAGGGGCAGCCTGGCTCCTGACTCACTGACTGGGGAAGGTTGGGTTGTCCTTAGTTTAGCCAAAGTGGATCTTGGGTCTTTCTGTTTGCCAGCTGTTTGCTTTACCCGGGTATAAGGACAGGAGGGTGGAGTGAGGAGGAAGTTATACACTCTAGACTGCAGTGGCTCAAGCCCACGTACCCAACTCAATAACTATCAGCAAGTAAGAGGAAGGGAATTCAAACACCGTGGCATAAAACAAATTTACATTTTGATTTTGTTTCAGACCACTCTGCTGAAGGGTGTTTACCATGGTTAAGATTCTACCGTCGGACTGCACCGGCTGGAGATTTTTTTCTTACTATCCCCCCCTCTGTTTTTATTCAATTTGCAGGCAGGCAAATAGGTTAATTTATAAAAGGGTTCCAAACTTTTCCCCCAACTTTTGAGTAGCAGCACCGTGCAACTGCTGCTAGGACGCGGGTATGTTCGCGTCTCCAACCTGGACCCAATTATCTGTTTCTCTCTGTGATAGCTGAGCAGAAAGCTACAATCAAAACAGCTTCGCATCACTGGGAGCTGTCTAAAAGAGGGGTTTTACCATCAACGTTTGCATAATGGCATTAGAGACGGATAGCGAAGGCGGCTGGAAAACCTCGAGCACTGTGGCTTGGCATGGAATCGTTAGCTTCCAAAACCCTTTTGAAGGTATTAGCCTTTAATTGGCCATTTTTTAAAATTAAATATTGATCTGTAAATCTGATAGAAGAACAAATCAAGGGCTGTCGCACCCCCCCGTCTCTCCACACACACACAGCGTCTACATTCCTCCTGGCAGTCAATCCCTGTGGCCTCACATCCAAATCAGAGCTCCTATTTGGACCTCATAAACAGTTCCATATACATCTGCCTTGGAAGCTATTTGTATTAGTCCCCCTCCCCTCCCCATTTGGTGGGGTAACTTTTCTTTTAATTCCACATCTTTGAAAGCTCTGAAAGCTTTTGTCGAAATATGGAATAAAACAGCCATTTCTTAGGGGAAAAAATAAAATCCAAAAAGTGATAACTATTAGCCATGCTGCACCCTGAGACCGTGACCTCAAACAAATCTGTTTTCAGTAGGATACCGTACCTGCACTGTCTGCAATCTAGAGCCATTTGTTTTCCCTGCCAGTAGCAAAGTAATAAACTGCAAAACTTCTGTAGTGGAAAGTCATGGACAGACTCCTCTCCTTAACTAAGATCCACGTCGTCACCTCTTAACAGTACAACTGCACAATGCTACCTAAGGGTTACCCAGAATGCATGTCCTAAGGACCTGCCCTTATCCAGGCTAAAAGTACCACATGCCATAGGTAGGGAAATACTAGTGTACCAGCCCCCTGGATGGAACTGAATACAGGACCTTTTGATCTACAAACAGGAGTGTCTACTAGTGAACTAAACCTAGAACCAGTTGCTGAGCGCAGGAGCAGATTCATAAACCTCACAGCGTCCGGACACTAGAGGGAGACAAAGACCTACACTGGGTTCGTGTGGGTTACACTATCACTGGCCATACTGTACTTCGCAAGTAAAGGGCCCTATGTTCTCACTATTATCAATGAGTTAGATTAGCTCTGCCTCTTGTACTAGGTGGTGGGGGAGGGCAAAGGAACCTACCCATCCTGCTACCAGTGTACCCTGTGTAAGGACCAGAGACAAATCACAGTTTCCTACTTCCTACTACCCCTATGTGTGCAAACCATCCCCTAGGAGGCGGGGAGGAGGCAGGGCCATCACCTTCCCTTTCCTCCACAATCAGCCAGCAGAGGTGGCTGGAAGCGCACGGGGTAGGAGGCTGAACCTCTCTAAGGTGCGGTGCTGCACACATACTCCCGTGCGTGCCTGGTATTGGACCTCAACCCTTCATCACGCCAGTGTGTCCCTTACACAAACTGGCCCAGTGTTAACAGGATGCTCAACACAATATTTAGTCCCGGCCTTCCTTCCCCTGCCTGCTACTGTAACCCAGGCCTGCTTGGGGTGGTGCTCTGTCCCCACTGGTGGCACCTAGCCCAGCTAGCGCTTGATGAGTCTGCTACAGCCTTGGGCTAAGAGCCAGGTGCCTTTTAGCTCATGCAGTAGAGGCTCATGCATTGAGGACCCAGGTTCAATCCCACCCACCGACCACCAGGGTCTGCTGGCGTTACACTAGTGTGTTAAAAGAGCAAACGTCAACTGCTGCGCTCCCAATAAGCCGAGCGCCCAGGGGTATGTGACGCAGTCGCCCTCTTTTGCTCTCAAAGGCGATCACACCCGGACCACGCTTCCCTTTTGATAAGCCATGCCCACTTTTCCTACAGCCTGCCTGGAAAGTGAGCCAGGCATCTGCAGCCCCCAGGGTCATCAGCCTAGATCATGAGCTCTCCAGAGCAGGCTCTGTCTTCTTCTTACTTGCGTGTACCGCACCTTGTTCTATGGATCATTGTACTGATCATTGATTGGCCTCACTGCAATCCAAATAATAAATAATAATGATAAAGGGCAGAATCTTTTCAGTGTAATCTACATTCTTACAGAGAGCGTCTCGGACCCACTATGTCAAATGCTCTCCAAGCATCAGCTGGAATAATGAGGCCCCTGGGCAATAAAACATGTTGGATTTCACACTGTATCGCAGTATGATAACGCAAGCGTTAAAGCCATTCATGGACTTGCAGCTCCCTGAGCGACTCGTGGTGACTAGTTCTCCTTGCTCTTCGGCTCCGTATGGATCTGACATCATAGCCTGATGTCGGTGATGACAAACGGAACATTCAGACTCTAAACGAGAACTGATTACTCCAGGAGGACACTGAGGTTAGAGAAAATCAGACATCACTTTCTGTCTGCACAGTCAGTGAAACAAATGAACGGGACGGTTGCTGGAATGACAGTAATCTGTAAAAGCATTTTTATGAGTAGTTAGTGATGTCCCTTTCTGGTTGGACACAATTATTTTTCATTTAGAAAATCAGAACGACTCAACTAAGGAATTTGCGACTCATTTTATTCCCCATCACAGTACAGAAGCTGAAATCATCCTCAGGGTAAAAGAAAACAGAACAATGTACTAAGCAGGAATTTTAATTAATCATATAAATTCTTTAATAACCTTTTTTTTAATTGCATGGTCACACATTCTTGAATTAGACAATATATTTGGCACATAAAACAGTTCTCATCTGGGGGAGTCTGAGCTAACATCTGCTATTTTATTGCCTAACAATGAGTATATCCATAGATAAGCGACACCCTGGGAAGGACTAGTCAATTACAGTCATTCCTAGAACAAAATCGACAGGACTGGATTAGCAGCAAATAGGTTTGGATTGTTTGGTATGTGGAAATATTCCATTAGCATAGAATGACAACACAGAAATTGCCTTTTACAGATTTGTGTCTCAGCCTGACAATTATTTTAAGGTAGGATTTTACTATTTGTTTCCTTTGGTTCTTATTCAAGAGAACAAAATGTTCCCTGCAATATAACAAGTCTGGTAAATATTATACTCAGATTTCCTGCACCATTTCATAGGTGATAGGAAGGCTTGAAATGCACCCATTGCTTCGCATTCAAAGGCATGGTACATCCTTGGCCACTAATATTCAATTTCCATCTGCCCCATTAAAATTATTTGTTTTCATGTGACTATAATAACTCAGTTCAGTTTTAGAACCGAATGACTTATTTTAGGACTATAGCCTTTGGCTAGAGATTACAAACTGGCCACATACAATTTTGTTTGTGAGTGTTAGCAATTTAAACCTTTTTAAGCATTTCATTTGCATTTCAGTTTTAGAATATTTGTAAAAATGCTATGAATGCCTTTGGTAAGATATTGAATTAATGAGCAGAGCTCCTCCAATGGTGTCTCTCTAACAATGAGGAGATGCACCGTTCTTCCTGCTTGTTGTTAATAATGTGGCTTGAAGATTGATTTTGTGCCACCCCTCACTGCAGCTTCTTGCCAAGTAAGCATAAAGGAGTGATAACATTCATCAGAGAGGAGCATTTGAAACACTCAATACTGTATAGACATCCCTGTCCAGGTACATATGTGAGTAAATATTTCAAGAATGGCCTGTGAGACTCCCTTTCTTTGGAGAATAAGGAAAATATGAAACTCTACACAGTCTATTCCCCCCTTTGAGATAAGAAGAATTTATGCCTAGAACCTACTCTGGCAGTTGGTGCTCTACCATTATAGTGATGGATTAGCTAGGTATTTAGATATGTATCCATTCCCTGCCCATACCGTTCTAAATGAAAAGCACCCCTGGCATTATCACCACAATGCAAAGAGGCAGACTAAGATGTACAATAGCTTCCTTTCTCTTGCAAGTTATGCAAAGTTCACTTGAGTCATAAGGAATATTCCAGACCTTCCTCACGAGGAGCCCGGTTACCATTCAGAAAGAGCTCTGTCGTGCGTTTCACAAAGCGTGAGCTGTTAGTTGTTTCCCCGTGAAGTTAAGGCGACATCTGAATTATTGTAAAGAGAGGGAAGAGAATATATAACGACAGAGGAACATTCTCAACGAGCTTAACTCCTCATCTGAAGCTGTTTGCTAGTTCTCTGCTGCTCTGTTGGGGTTCTTACCCTCCAGGGGCAGGCTTTTATTCTAAACAAATGATTCCATGTTGGTAAAGGGAGCTAGCTGAGTCGTAAGAAGATCTTACTGTTTTACTATCAGTCGTAGCGTTACTGATTCTCCCCTTCACAGCTGCACATAGGCTCACTTCTCCATGATTACAACTGCTCCATGGGACATATTTATCTTTGTCCTGCACTTCCTGTGCCCACTTCAGTCGTGCACAGTGAGTGTAAAAGGCTACCCCATGCTTTTCACTTTTCTTTCTTTCTTTCTTTCACATCTTCATTTTTCTCCTGCCTCTCACTTTATCTCTGACCCTTTCCTTTTTTTTTTTTTGCTCACTTCTTAAGATGGGGAGCTAATCATAGAATCATAGAACATCAGGGTTGGAAGGGACCTCAAGAGGTCATCTAGTCCAACCCCCTGCTCAAAGCAGGACCAATTCCCAACTAAATCATCCCAGCCAGGGCTTTGTCAAGCCGGGCCTTAAAAACCTCCAAAGAAGGAGACTCCACCACCTCCCTAGGTAACGCATTCCAGTGCTTCACCACCCTCCTAGTGAAAAAGTTTTTCCTAATATCCAACCTAGACCTCCCCCACTGCAACTTGAGACCATTGCTCCTTGTTCTGTGTCAGTGTCGGTGTTGGCATCAGCCACTGAAGTAGCCTTGCTAATATATTTGGACCCTGTCACAATCTCCCCATGGCTGCATTAGACAACCACTTCCATAACGCAATTTATGTGTGTGTCTCATCAGACACTCCACCCAAATCGAAACCCTGACAACCTCTGTTCTCCCACGCTTGTGTGGACATGAAATGTTTAGTTCACAAGACGATGTGAACTATTCTCATCTTTAAAACTCACTGCATTAGTCTGTGGAGCGATGGGCTTGTGGGTAAGGCACTGGGCTGGGATCCAGGAGATTTGGGTTAGGTTCCAGCTCTGCTACAGACTCCCTGGGTGACCTTGGGCCAACCACTTAGGCCCAGATACTCAAAGGTATTTAGATGCCTGTGACAGGGTCTGGGCTTACTGGTGGTTGGTAGAAGAACCCTGGCCCTCCACTTCCCCCAGACGCTGACCCAGGTGATAGCCAGCACCCTGGAGCACTTCATCCCTGCCTCCTGGCTACTTCCTATCACTTGCGTCCCACAAGGACTCACATTTTCACTTAAAGACCAACAGAAAATAGCAAAAATAACTGTATCTTCGGCCCAGCCGGGCTCAGCTAGTCACATTCTTCCTTGCAAGCTAGCCCCAGCTTCACGCTGGCCCCAGTTCCGGGGTTTCATTCCCACCGCCCGAGGCTGTCACGCTCCCCCGTTACCCAGAGAAAGCTCCCAGCTTCCTGTCACCTGCATCTCTTCCCAGCCTGTCCCCCCCCCAGCTACCTGTCACCTGCATCTCTTCCCTGCCTGCCCCCCCCCAGCTACCTGTCACCTGCATCTCTTCCCAGCCTGCCCCCCCCAGTTACCTGTCACCTGCATCTCTTCCCAGCCTGTCCCCCTCCCAGTTACCTGTCACCTGCATCTCTTCCCTGCCTGTCCCCCCCCAGCTTCCTGTCACCTGCATCTCTTCCCTGCCTGTCCCCCCAGCTACCTGTCACCTGCATCTCTTCCCAGCCTGTCCCCACCCCCCAGTTACCTGTCACCTGCATCTCTTCCCTGCCTGTCCCCCCCCAGCTACCTGTCACCTGCATCTCTTCCCTGCCTGTCCCCACCGCCCCCACACAGGGCCTACGGTAGCTACTGCGTGCAGGTCCCTCCCTTGCAGCGCAGACTCAGGACCTCCCAAGAGAGGACTTTCCTCATCCACCTCTTCTCCCCACCACTTCTGGGCCATCTGGCTCCCTTTAAACTCCGCCCCCTCCAGCCGGAGCAGACGCTACAGGTGCAACAGGGTGGATTCACTTAGGCCCAGAACTGCTCCTAAACCACTTCTGTCCCAGCGTGGGGTCTACATGCCCCATCACAGTGCCAAACTCTCATCTAAACGCCTTTAGGGATCAAGGCCTTAATCTCTCTGAGCCTCAGTTCTCCATCTGTAAAATGAGCATAGCTAGGGTTACCATATGTGGAGTGTCCCAAAAGAGGACACTCCACGGGGCCCCGGCCCCGCCCCCCGCCCCGCCCACGCCCCCCCCGCCCAAACTCCGCCCCCTCCCCCAAAGTCCCCGCCCCAACTCCGCCCCCTCCCCTGCTCCCGCGAA
>NW_020664540.1:17956616-17969776 GCF_002925995.2 Terrapene triunguis | reverse complement strand
GTTCGGCTTTTTGGGATTTCCCCCCGGACGGGGATTTGAATCCCAAAAAGCCGGACATGTCCGGGAAAATCCGGACGTATGGTAACCCTAGCATAGCAGTCCTGCCTGTCTGTCCGACCTCGTTGGACTGCAAGCTCTTGGGGGCAGGGACTTGTTCTTACTACACCTGTACATGGTGCTCACCACCACGGGGCTCTGATTGTTGTTGGGGCATCAGCGTTGCTGTCACGATTACTAACGGTTTGTATTAAATACGCATGTTCTGGAAAAATGAGAGGTCGTTTAACACTGGCTAAAGCAAAGGACCGAGAAATGAAATTTAATCCACTGATATTTTTCAGCTTTGGAAGGTCTAACCGACATGTGAACTCCTTTGCCATTTTATGACTCTTTAGGGCTTGCTCTACCATCTATTAGTCTTATTTTCTTTATTTTACACTCCAAGTCTTTTGTGTCAATAGAGTCATTTACAAGAGACTAATAGGATTTAGAGCCTTTTATAAATTAGAGTTATGGAATATTACCTACTGCTCTTAGTTCTCAGCCAGAAAGCCTGATGATTTATGACAGTTAATGACACTGTCTGGCATAACACATTTATTTATTTTAACATTTTTGCCCAGCAAAGCACTGTAGGATGAAAAATGTCATTTCTAAGGGTACTTGGGCGATTCAAACTGAAGATGTAGAAGGATACTTTCTATTTCCAGTCTGGCAGTCCTGCATTTATTACAGCAATTAAATATAAATAAACGTAACTTTTGATGATCAACCATCTTTAAAAAAACACCCTATTCCCCCACATCTGTTTTATTCTTCTTATTTTTTTTTAACCTTTCCTGTCTGATCTCTTAAGAAATTAAGATCGATATAACTTGATTGCATGAAACCTTTGCAAGTATTATTTATGGAGAGTGTTAGAATGATGAACAGGGAAGGTTATTTTCCTTCTCTTGGTTACAGACTAGGCCCTGATCTCATCTACCCCATGTGTAACTTCACTGACATGACTAGTTCCACTGACTTCAGTGAGTCACTCAGGGCTGGAGCCTAGGTGAACTGCCTGGGTGAAGTTCAGTTGCCTTTAACCCTGGGGAATTTGAAACCCATTAGTATTATGCCTTCCTCACCTCATGTCTGTCGAAGTCAATGGAAAGATTCTTTTTACTTAAGTGAGCTTTGCACCAAGTGCATATCTGGACAGATAAGCACCATCATGTTAGCTGTTATCCTTCCTAGAAATATCACCCTTAAATGTGGCACTTCTGGAAACTAGATCACAGAACTAGACAACACGGATTAGCTAACATTACCCTGAGGCATCCCAGTTTCCAAATGCCAACTACTTCTTGGAGGGATTAGACCCGGCAGTGCCTATAGATGGGACGAGTATTTAGGAAATACTGAAAATTACCAGATAACCTCAGATGTGCCCTTTTCTGAATGTTTACTGTACTTCTGCTGATGAAATACCAGAATAATTAAAAAAAAACCATCTTATGATCACTGGATAAATATCCCGGCCCCACCGAAGTTAATAACAAAGCTCCCAAGCTAGAATTTCACCCAATGTATGCAGCTAATAGCATGGGATTAGAAATGAACTTGGATACCAGTAACAATGGATGTTCACTGCCCCACAGTATTAATCTTGACTGTGGTATCTGAAGTATTTTCAACGTATAGCATGGCAAACACCAGAAACATTACTGTAAATGAAATGACCAATGATAATAAATATTCAGTTTTCAATAGGGCTCATGATGCCAGTATTAATTAAATACAGGATAGGAGTTCTGATTTTATTGATCATAAACTGAACAATAAGCTTCGGAGGTACATTGTTATGGTGTGGCAACTTAAGGATGTGCATCTTAATAAAGAAGCAAAAAATGTTTTAAACAACATAAAGATGATGGATGGAAAATGATTCTGTGGAGTTCCACATGTCCATGGACCATCTAGTTCATGACCATGAGATGCCAGACCAACAATCAAGTAACAAGAACAAGGTGATGCAGACCGTGTATATTATTCAGTCGTTATTATACAGTGTATGGTGGTTGTATGCCACACATAGGCTCTGCGAAATATGCATTTTGCTATAACATCCTTGCGGATGTGCTAAATGAATAATAAGATGGGGCACAATCATTTCAGATCATTTTGGGAAGATGATCAGAGCCTGGACAGATGTTCACATGTGATTATGTACAACTGCAACTACAGACTGTTTATTATTGCTAGATCAAATCTGGAAAGGCAAAAAGACAACGAACCCTTTCAAAGCCTGGTATGGAAGTTAAGCAAAATAATGCTCTCAGCCTTCTCTAAAACACAGTCCACGCAATGGACCATGATTAAGGCTGCAAGTCTTTCACAGAGGTCACGGAAGTCACAGATTCCGTGACTTTCTGGGACCTCCACGACTTCCATAGCTGCAGTGGCTGGCACAGCTGACCCCAGGTGCCGCCCGAGAAACTGGGGCAGCTCTGGGGCCAGGCGCACCAGCCGCTGCTTGGGTGGCCCCAAGCACCTGATCCCAGGTGCTGCCCCAGAGTACCGGTCCGGGAGCAGCAGTCCGGGAGCAGCAGTGACGCCCTGCCCCGCCCGCCCGCCCACCGTCAGCACCTAAGATTTAGTCACAGGTATTTTTAGTAAGAGTCATGGACAGGTGTAGCAGATCGCAGATTCACCGCCGCAGCACCTCCTGCTGGTCTTCTGGGAATTAGCTCGATTCCAGTACTCGGAGCGCCTCCTGCTGGCCGGTGTCTCTCCTGCCTCAGGCCCCCGTGTCCCTCCCGGACCCCGGTGTCCCTTTCCCTTGGGGTTCTGCCCACAGCCGTACCCCCACACTCTGGGTCTCCCCTCCCAGGGGAACCACCAACCTTGTAAGCCCACCTTGCCTCAGTGGCTACAACCAGTCATCATCTAGCCCCCGCTCACTAGGGCAGACTGCAGTCTCTAATGGCCACTCATCACTGGAAAGGGGGTTGGACCTGCTGCCTTTCTAGGCCCCCCTGTCTCCCTGCCGCCCCAGTACCACCTTTGGCCTTCAGCAAGGCCTCAGCCTGGAGACTCGACTCGCCTGGCCCGAACTTCCCAGCTCTGCTCTGCTTCAGGTATCCTCTGCTCCTGCAGGCAGCTAGGTCCTTCCCACTCCAACGCTGGAGTGAGACTCTTTTGTAGGGCCCAGCCTGGCCCTGATTGGCTGCCTCCCAGCCTTTTCCTATTGGCTCTCAGCCCCAGCCCTCTCCCAGGGCTGGCTTTTAACCCTTTCAGGGCTGGAGCGGGGTGACCGCCCCGCTACAACAGGTCACTGGCCGTGACTTTTTGTTTATTTCCCGTGACCTGTGCATGACTTTTACTAAAAATACCTGTGACTAAATCGTAGCCTTACCCATGATTCGCCTCTTCTCCGTTCTCAGGGCTATGCTAAATAGCACCCCTGTAGCTAAGGGTCAGCACTTTCTTTGCAGATCCCAGTATTTGAAGTTTAATCTAAACAATTTTCATATGTCTTTGAGCTGGCACCGAATATCCAGACTTGAAGCTTATAAGTCAATTTCATACTGGATGTTATTTTCACTTCATTTATGAGCACCCAGTGCTTCTGGATAGGCATTTTTAAAAACTCAAAATAAACCCACAAAACGTTCATCCATTTTGGCCAAGCAATTACCTAAAGCAAAATGGACTAATTAGTAAATCCAGAATGTCAGATCCTCACCTGGTGCAAATTGGCATACCTCCATTGGAGGAAACAGAGCTCCACTGATCTACAATGACCAAGTAACTGCCTGGCTTGAAAGTTTAAAGCAGCCAAGTAAGCTCAGTTAGCATGGTTGGTACTGAATTCAGCACGTGCTAGCCAGAGATGCACCCTGCTCCTTCTTAACAACACAGCAGCGTCTGCCCATCCCCATATCTCCATGGCCCCGGGAGCTACCATGCTATCACCACTGTGCCCCTTCCCTCTCAGCCCCACCAGCAGGGCTTCTGCAAGAAACAGCCAGATATTAGTTACTATTAGTATAACACTCTAAATAGACAAATCAGACCAGGGAAGGAATATTATCCCCATTTTACAGATGGGAAACTGAGACAGAGAAATCAAGGGCCTTTTCTCCTCACGCCAGTGTGACTCCATTGATTTCAAACGAGTGACTCCCGATTTACACCGGTATAAGAAGTCAGTTTGGTTCAATGCATCTCTCCCAAGGTCACATAAGGAACCTGTGGCAGAACTACAGATTGAACCCAGATCGTTTGAGCCCCAGTCTAGAGTTCCAACCCCACTGTTCTTCCTCCCTCGATATATATAGCTTGATCCTGCAGTCGTCGCTTACTTAAGAAGTCCTATTAAATTTCAGTGGGACTATTCTTGTGACTAAATACTGCCTGCCTGGGGAAGGGTTACAGGATCAGGCCTGTAAGGCCTTAGAATTTGCAGACTGTTTCCACTTGTCATCTATTAAAACAACATAATAATTATTTTGTCCATTATTTTATATGTTAATCGGGTCTGTAGGGGGCCCAAATAAAAAATCCCAGTTAGAATATACAAAAAACTGAAAACATTCTGTGATAGTCTGTACCCCTATGTTCACCCCTTTCACAGGACTAAGATAAATTTTGTACAAAGTATGCCTTGAGAGGTATCATTTGAAAACTCATAATTTGCTGAACAGTATTGTATTGGTAAAATATGTGTGGCAACATTGTATGTATGTAAAATTATAGGATTCCTCTGCATGGTATTACTAAGGCATGTTCCAAGTCTGGGGAGCATCCACAAATCAGATCCCAGAGACAGGGTGGCATATTGGGCTGTATTATTAGTAGGAGCATTGCCAGCAGATCGAGGGAGGTGATTATTCCCCTCTATTTGGCACTGGTGAGGCCACACCTGGACTATTGTGTCCAGTTTTGGTCCCCCCACTACAGAAGGGATGTGGACAAATTGGATAGAGTCCAGCAGAGGGTAATGAAAATGATCAGGGGGCTGGGGCACATGACTTACGAGGAGAGGCTGAGGGAACTGGGCTTATTTAGTCTGCAGAAGAGAAGGGTTCCAAAGGGAATGGAGCTCGGCTGTTCTCAATGGTGGCAAATGACAGAACAAGGAGCAATGGTCTCAAGTTGCAGTGGGGGAGGTCTAGGCTAGATATTAGGAAACACTATTTCACTAGGAGGGTGGTGAAGCACTGGAATGGGTTACCTCAGGGAGGTGGTGGAATCTCCCTCCTTAGAGGTTTTTAAGGCCCGGCTTGACAAAGCCCCGGCTGGGATGAGTTAGTTGGGGTTGGTCCTGCTTTGAGCAGGGGGGTTGGACTAGATGACCTCCTGAGGTCTCTTCCAACCCTGATATTCTATGATTCTATTATGCAAGCTGGTGCCTCAGCCAAGTGTCAACAAAATCAAATGGATCATCCCCTGGTTATATCCTTGGCAGGAAAGAGTAACATCTGGATCTGGACAAAGAAACCGCTTGGGGTTCCTGTTCACACGGACTTTCAGTCTCCTGAACCCCAGATAGAGATGCTTCTCGAAGAAAAGGAAGAACTATAAGAAGGGAGAGCAGACGCTCCAAAGGAGCTCTCCTTTTCTCTCTCCCCACGGCATCCACAAAACCAGAAGAACAAAGGAAGCAGCATCAGACTGGGGGAGGGACCCTGACTGAAAGAACTTCAGCCAGTAGGACTGATGAAACGTAGTGAGAGCAACTTTGCTTTGAATTCACACTAGTTTGTTAAGTTAGGCATTAGTTGCATTTTACTTTTATTCTTCTTGTAACCAATTCTAACTTTTATGCCTCATTACTTATATCCACTTAAAGTCTATCCTTTTGTAGTTAATAAACTTGTTTTATTGTTGTACTTAAACCAGTGTGTTTGAATTGATGTTTGGGAAATTCCATTTGAGATAACAAGATTTGTGCATATCATTTTCTATTAATAAAATGATGGACTTTATATGAGCTGGTATTGTCCAGGAGAGAATTGGGAGGTACAAGACGCACATTTCTGGGGAAAGTCTGGGACTGGGAGTTTGCTGGTGTCACTCTGCATTGTAATTCAAGAGGGGTTGGCTGCAGCACTCATAATCCATAACTGGGAGTAATTTACATGCTAGAGGCTGTGTGTACGCAGACCAGGAGTAGTAGCTCTCTCAGTGAAGAAGTGTAAAAGCCCCCCTCAGAGAACTGGAAAGACAGCTGTTCCTCAATCCAGATTGTACCTTGGGTATGTCACACATTCCCATTCTAAGTGTTCGCATTTCCTCCTTTGTCTAACAGAAACTGAAATACGGTAGATTGCAAAACAATCTGTAGAAGCTGGAAGCATGAATTCACTGTAAGAATCGCCTACCATGTCATCAATGTTATTTCCATGTTATATAATCTGCCATCTCTCTCAACAGTGTCTGTTAGACTTGTCACTAGTTCAAAAGTCAAATATCTATACTTACACACACGCAAAGCAGTTTTACTGAGAAGCTCTGCAAGAAGTACCATCAGTGGAATTTCTTTCAACTTCAAATGTCTTTCATTTAAAAAAGGTGGTGATTAAATGTGAGGAATAAATCACATTTCTATCCAAGAAGCATAAGAGCAGAATAATGGTAACATTGCTTGTAAGCTTTCAGATCATTGCAGAATTCCACTGTGCTTGCATTAAAATATAGCTGTGGTAATAAACGCATCTAGTCAAATCTATGTATCTACGACTGGTCCTGAAACAGAACGTGAGTGCTGTGGGGGGACATTGCAATGATGTTTTGTCCACAGCTACCAGTATCCTAGCCCTTAGCAGCCCACTAAAACTGTATTGTTACCATCGTTAGGAGACATGTGCTGCAATGTTTTCAATAAGCTAGTGATATTCTGCTTTATGTATCAATATTATCTGACCCAGCCAAAACAGTCAATATCCTTAGTTAGTGTCTGGATGAGATTGCGGCATGGATGGAAGATAACTGGCTGAGGTGAGGGATGGCTGGAAGAAGCTGGTGGTGATGGTCAGGATAATATCTTTCCCTTTGACCGAAGGTATAGACCTGTCATTTATCCATCAGATTCACAATCTAGGGTTCAATTCTCAGCTGGGAGCAGCAACAACCAGATGGTCTTTTTATAGTTTGAATACAGTTGGGATGTTTTAATTTTTGGACCTGGATCTCGCCACAGTTATCCATGGCTTTTTCATCTCAAAATCAGATTATTGCAATGTTTTAAGATGTAGCTTAATTTGGCTACACTTTAAACCCAACCAGAAAATGAAACTGGTGCAGAATATGTTCTTATGTGGCAGCTTACTTGAGAGGAGGAGTATCGCACAGCAAATGTGTTAAGTCAGTGTTCATTATTTGCATTAGCTGGCCGTAGGTTTCTGAATTCAGTTTAAGCTGTTGGTTTTGACCTATGGCACCCCAAATGGCTTAGGGCATACCTAATCCTAATACCATAGGATGAAATGCAATGCTACACTGTGCCAGCTAGGAAATCAATCCCTTGCTGATAATTATTATCAGCAATTGGCTACCCAGACTAACTGCAGGGGGATCCCCCAAGCTGAGGTGAACCTCCTTCTGACTCTACTTTCCTCTCTCCTTCCTCTTTTCTGTTATCTACTGTCTCACCAACTCCTCCTCATTAGCCTTCCTTTCTGATCACAATTCCTGGCTCTCTGTTCCTCTCCTCACAATCTGCCACACTCATTTTCAGAGACTTCAGCTTCCATGTTGATGCCCCATCTGAACCCTTAGCTGCACGTTTCCTTGCCCTCATCTCTTCATTCAACGAGCAGCCCTGATTCATCTCTACCAGTCACCAAAAGGGCTACGCACTTGACCTGGTCTTCCCCAAGCCCCGCTCTCTCTGTTGCCGAGTTCCCCGCTTCTCTGAACATCCCCTGGTCATTTTCAACATCACCCGTCAGCACCCCCTCTTCAAACCCTGTCACTCGCCTTTTCAGTGACGTCCAGTCCATCAGCTGATGACTTCTCGTCTGCTCTCTGCCCTCTCCTCCCTCCCCTCTCTACCCTTTCTTCCATCTCTATTTGTGTTGATTTTCTTCATGCTTCACTCTCCTCCCCCTTTGACCCTCTTGCCCCTGAGTTCCATTGGTCTAGCTGAGAGGAAAATCAAGCCCACAGAGAGTCTATTAGGTTCTGCAGGCAGCGTACTCCATCCTCATCCCCCTTGACCTGTTAGCTGCCTTCAACACCATTGATCATGCTCTTCTTCTTGAAATCTTGTCCTCCCTTGGCTTCTGTGTCTCTCTTCTCTCCTGGTTTTCTCCTGTAGTCGCTTCTTCAGTGGACCCTTCGGAGGATCCTCATGCCCCTCCAGCTTTCTGTGGGGGTTCCACAGGGCCCTGACCTTGGTCCCCTTCTCTTCTCCATCTACACCTTATCTCTGGATAATCTCATCTGCAAACATAAATTCAACTACCATCTCTATGCTGATGATGCACAGATCTATCTCTCTGCTCTAGCCCCGTCTCCTTCTGTCCAAACTCAAACCTCAGCCTGTCTCTCAAATATCGCCTTGTTTATGTCTAGCTGCCAGATCAAGCTCAACATGGCTAAAACAGAGCTCTTAAATTTCCCAAACCCTTCCCACTACCTTTTTCTCGATCACTGTGGGCAACATCACCATCCTGCCTGTAACCTGGACATCATCTTTGACTCAGATATCTCTCCAGGTCCTCACATCCGGGCTATGTCTAAGTCTCACAGCTTCTTTCTACATCACAATGCTAAGAAATGGCCTTACCTGTCCATATACACAACTATCACTCTTGGCCAGGCTCTCCTCAGTTTGCATCTCAATTACTGCAACATCCTTCTTTCTGGCCTTGACAAATACCATCTTGCCCTGCTCGCACCCATTCAGAATGCTGATGCAAAGATCCTTCTCCTCTCCTGTCACTTGGACCATACTTTTGCATCCCTCCACGTACTCCTCCTTCGCTATTGCATCAAACATAAGCTGCTTGTCTTTCACTTTCAAGGCCCCTCACAGTCAGTCCCATCCTACCTATCATCCGTTGGAGACGTTAACCAGTGGAACAATTTACCAAGGGATGTGGCGCATTCTCCATCACTGCCGGTTTTTAGATCAAGAATTGATGGGTTTTTTCTAAAAGCTCGGCTCTAGGAATTATTTTGGGGCAGTTCTCTGGCCTGTGCTATACAGGAGGTCAGACTAATGATCACAATGGTCCTTTCTGACCTTAGAATCTAGGAATGTAGGTCAATTCACACCTCTTATCAGTCCATGTCAGCCTCCATCACCCACTGGTTACATTTTCGCTTTCTCCCATGCTGCCCCTCACACTTGGGAGGAGCTCCCCATAAACATCACAAAGTCAGCTCCTTGTTCTCTTTCCCATCCCTCCTCAGAACTCTCCCTTGCCATGATGCCTTCAAAAAACATGTTGGCTGCTGATGCATTGAGACGAGAGGCTGTCATGCTGACCAATACGGTTTCCTTGTCTTTCCCAGCCAATCTGCCTGTATCCAGATGTTGTCCTACACTTGGATTGGAAGCACGTTGGGGAGGGGACTGTATTTTTGTAGTGTGTTTGTGCAACATCGAAGACAATGGAATCCGGGTCCATGATGGGTTGCTAGGTACGAAGTTAATACAAATAATAAAAAACATGATGCCTCTGCTGAGGATCGTTGATATCAGTGGGGCTCCACGTAGGTGCTGGGGTTTGTCTGCACAGACCATCTGGCAGGATCAGGGCCTAACTCACGTGCAGACAGCTTGAATGAACCTTCACTGGCAATTTCAAGAATTAGGGCTTGTCTACATGGGGAATTATTCCTGGTTAACTCCATGTGTGAATGCTCTTATTCCAGAACAAGAGTGCCTTAGGCTAGGTCTACACTACAGCGGGGGGTCGACCTAAGATACGCAACTTCAGCTACGTGAATAGTGTAGCTGAAGTGGCGTATTTTAGGTCGACTTACCTGGCTGTGAGGACGGCGGCAAGTCGACCGCTGCCGCGCCGCCGTTGACACCGCTGCCGCCTCTTGCCGCGGTGGATTTCCGGAGTCGACGGCAGAGCAATCAGGGATCGATTTTATCGCGTCCTCACTAGACGCGATAAGTCGATCCCCGATAGACCGATTGCTACCCGCCGATCCGGTGGGTAGTGAAGACGTGCCCTTATTCTGAATCAACTCAATCCAAAAGTGGACTAAACTAATTTGGAATAAGGTAATCTTATTCCAGAATAAGAACATCCACACATGGAGTTAACCAAGAATTGTTAATCCACTTTAAATTCACACTATTTTATTCTGGATCAATTTTCATGTGTAGCTAAATCCTTAGTTAACACAGAGCAAGATTAGCCTAAACTACTCCACGGTGTCCGTTTAAAATAAACATTCCAGTTCTCCAATCATAAACCATGAAATATTCATAATTTACAGACCTAGAAATCTTTGTTGCCATTCGATCTCCATCTTTTAAATCAAATTCTTTTGCATGGAACTTTGTACAGGTATTGATGTGTTTGTCAATTCTAAGATTTACTCTTTTCCCAGATATACATCTAAAACAATATATTCCCTGCACACAGAGAGAAACTTTAGAGAGAGGATAACTGATATTTTCTTGAGAAGGAACAAGTGACCTCCAAATGTTTTGAAAATAAATGAAAAGAAAAGGCTAGTTAAGACTTATTTAGTGCACAACAGCTTGAGTTTCTCAGTGGGCAGCTGGCTATGCAATGGCAAATGCTTAATGCGTATAGCTAAATAGATTGAATGCACTTTTCACATTAAAAGATAACAACATACTGTTTCCCAAAGCAAACACATATGAATAAACATAATGCTAATATTATAAGGGGAATGTGGTCAAATGGACTGAAAATGGGGAAAATGAGCGGGGAACTCCACCTCTAATTACACCTCTCCTACTGATTTACTGTGTTACTTTTTTACAAGAAGTGGAAGATTGGACAAATGACCAGGAAGGGGTATAAAAATATTGCTCAGGCATGCAGGAATGAAATCAGGAAGGCCAAATCACACTTAGAGTTGCAGCTAGCAAGAGATGTTACGAGTAACAAGAAGGGTTTCTTCAGGTATGTTAGCAACAAGAAGAAAGTCAAGGAAAGTGTGGGCCCCTTACTGAATGAGGGAGGCAACCTAGTGACCGAGGATGTGGAAAAAGCTAATGTACTCAATGCTTTTTTTGCCTCTGTCTTCACAAACAAGGTCAGCTCCCAGACTCCTGCACTGGCCAGCACAGTATGGGGAGGAGGTGACCAGCCCTCTGTGGAGAAAGAAGTGGCTCAGGACTATTTAGAAAAGCTGGACGAGCACAAGTCCATGGGGCCGGATGCGCTGCATCCGAGGGTGCTAAAGGAGTTGCCGGATGTGATTGCAGAGCCATTGGCCATCATCTTTGAAAACTCATGATGATTGGGGGAGGTCCCGGATGACTGGAAAAAGGCTGATGTAGTGCCCATCTTTAAAAAAGGGAAGAAGGAGGATCCGGGGAACTACAGGCCAGTCAGCCTCACCTCAGTCCCTGGAAAAAATCATGAAGCAGGTCCTCAAGGTATCAATTTCGAAGTAGTTCGAGGAGAGGAAAGTGATCAGGAATAGTCAGCATAGATTCACCAAGGGCAAGTCATGCCTGACTAACCTAATTGCCTTCTATGAGGAGATAACTGGCTCTGTGGATGAGGGGAAAGCAGTGGATGTGTTATTCCTTGACTTTAGCAAAGCTTTTGATATGGTCTCCCACCATATTCTTGCTGGCAAGTTAAAGAAGTATGGGCTGGATGAATGGACTGTAAGATGGATAGAAAGCTGGCTAGATCGTCAGGCTCAACGGGTAGTGCTCAATGGCTCCATGTCTAGTTGGCAGCCGGTATCAAGCAGAGTGCCCCAAGGGTCGGTCGTGGGGCCGGTTTTGTTCAATATCTTCATTAATGATCTGGAGGATGGCGTGGACTGCACCCTCAGCAAGTTTGCAGATGACACTAAACTGGGAGGAGTGGTAGATACGCTGGAGGGTAGGAATAGGATACAGAGGGACCTAGACAAATTAGAGGATTGGGCCAAAAGAAACCTAATGAGGTTCAACAAAGACAAGTGCAGAGTCCTGCACTTAGGACGGAAGAATCCCATGCACTGCTACAAACTGAGGACCGAGTGGCTAGGCAGCAGTTCTGCAGAAAAGGACCTAGGGGTTACAGTGGATGAGAAGCTGGATATGAGTCAACAGTGTGCCCTTGTTGCCAAGGAGGCTAACGGCATTTTGGGCTGTATAAGTAGGGGCACTGCCAGCAGATGGAGGGACGTGATCATTCCCCTCTTTGCGACACTGGCGAGGCCTCATCTGGAGTACTGTGTCCAGTTTTGGGCCCCACACTACAAGAAGGATGTGGAAAAATTGGAGAGAGTCCAGCAGAGGGCAACGAAAATGATCAGGGGGCTGGGGCACATGACTTACGAGGAGAGGCTGAGGGAACTGGGATTGTTTAGTCTGCAGAAGAGAAGAATGAGGGGGGATTTGATAGCTGCTTTCAACTACCTGAAAGGGGGTTCTAAAGAGGATGGATCTAGACTGTTCTCAGTGGTACCAGATGACAGAACAAGGAGTAATGGTCTCAAGTTGCAGTGGGGGAGGTCTAGGTTGGATATTAGGAAACACTATTTCACTAGGAGGGTGGTGAAGCACTGGAATGGGTTACCTAGGGAGGTGGTGGAATCTCCTTCCTTAGAGGTTTTTAAGGTCAGGCTTGACAAAGCCCTGGCTGGGATAATTTAGTTGGGTGTTGGTCCTGCTTTGAGCAGGGGGTTGGACTAGATGACCTCCTGAGGTCCCTTCCAACCCTGATATTCTATGATTCTATGATTTCTCCCTCTGTGTGATGCTGGCTGCGTTTACACTGAGAGCATTCACCAGGTCACACTCTCTGTAGCTCTTTTTATTAATTAAATCATTATTATTAGACCTGGAACAAAATCTCACCTGAAATATCTGATGAAAAATGGCTTTTTCTTCCAAACGGAAATTCTCAGGAAATGTCCGGTTGTGACGGGTTGGATCACAGAAACCCCCTTGGGAGCTGCCACCCGATGTGCCAAGACTACCCCTGCTTCTGTTTTCCCTGCCAGCT
>NW_020664540.1:17946752-17951616 GCF_002925995.2 Terrapene triunguis | reverse complement strand
TTTACGGAGATATGTTACCTGGCACAGGCAGCACCAAACATATTCCAGTTATGTCATACATACATTTATAAGCACCCCCTCCCCATAAAGCCTTATGGAGTACACTGTCACACCGGTTTCAAAACAACAACAATCCCTCCTCCCATCCAAAAAATCAGGTTTCGCATTAAAAAAAAAAACCAAACGACACGACTGTGCTTTGGGTTTTACCAACTGAAAATTTCCAGGCAGATCACCAAAAATCTTCAGAAAAAAACCATTTTTGCCTGTCCAGCTAAAGCTTTTTGGGGGTTCAGTTGCTGAAAAAAATATGTTTTTTTTTTCAGTGAAAATCCAAAAAATTCCATAAGTAAAGTTTTGCAAGAAAAAAAAAAGCCTCATCATCAATGTTTATTATTAATTTATCTGAAGCATAACAATAAACTCTAGCTACGGGAGAAATGCTTCCGTGTGGAAAGCATGAGTTAGAGTCAAGCACCTGTTCAGCCTATAAGCGCTTGGGGGTAGGAACCAGTCTTGTTCTGTCTGTAAAATACCCAGCACATTTCATGTTGGTGAAACATCTCTCTCAAGCCCTTGATATAATTACTCCAGGGGCATGGGATGCGTACTGTAAAGAATGAAAGCATGAAGTGGCTCTTGGCTCAAGAACAGGTCCTGTTTGGAGAAGGAGTTGTGTTGTTTTTGTTTTTAGTGCCAGTGCACATAGACGCCCCACCCAGGCTGTCACATTTTCCGGAACGTAAAAAATAAAATCTGGGATTAAAACCTTCATATGTCTGCACATAACGTAACCACTGGTTGACACAGTTCGAAAGAAATCTCCCCTAATGTCCCACCTTTCCATTACTGTTCACTGCAATGTAGATACAGCAGTATAATTATTTAGATTGGGAGCAGCAGCTGGGAAGCGTGCAAGGATAATAGCGAGGAACATTGGCAGGTCGAAGCAGGTTTCCTTCCACTGGGAAAGGAACATCCTTAAAGAGGAGCAAATGGAAGGGGCTGTGTGTATCTCCAGGGGAGTTCTGCACCCAGACCACTGACAGGATTGGGCACAGGATTCTTAAATCTCACGGCCGGGCAAGTGGTCCAAAGCTGTCGGTCTATTCACCCAGGGCGAAGGACCAATGGTGAATTCAGACAGTTGTACTAATAATGGCCATACATGTATAACACCACCACATTTAAGGCTTCCTAGCTATAGGCACATCCCACAGCACCACAGAGAGAAATATCTTCTGTTTACATTTGTGTTCCTCCGGAGAACTAATCATTGCAACACGTTCCCTTAAGAGGCTCGCACCTACAGCAAGGCAGCATATGTGCGAATTTTATGACGCTTCTAATGATCCTTCTTCCCTGAGTGCCGTACCCCTGGAGTCACTGCTATTTACTGCCCTGATGCTCAGGAGAGTTTTCAGAAGTGGATGTCATTCTGCTTCTTTCCTAGGCAGGAGGTGGCTTCCCCAGCGTCCCTGGTACTAACGAGTGCCAGTTTTGATTTCTGTGTGAGGAATCAGCTGCACCACTCGAGTTCCTGTTCTGGAATTGAAGGGCTACTCTAATTTCTTGCATGCCTTAAAGACACAGCTGTGACTATGTACTTTACCCAACTGCATAATATACAATTTAAAAGCAATAACTATTCGGCATTCATCTCAGATCGTGACTCGATTCATTTATTGACAGGTAACTGGCCATTTTAAGGGTATTCAGATAGGATGGATTTGGGATATTAATCAAATAACATTTAATGTTTCTTTTCTAACTTTTTTTTTAAATTGGGTGGGGAGGAAGCTGACGTTAGATAGCCCTGGGTTATGAAGCCAGTGACCCCCTATTTCCCATCTCCAGACTCCCTAAGGAATAAAAATATTGTAATGAAATGAGCATAGGAATTGCCATCTTAGATCAGACTAGTGGTTCATCTAATCCAATGTCCTACATTTGAGAGGAAGGATGGTTTTATAAATGGGACCAAGAAGAATCTGGATTCAGTTCCCTGCTCTGCAACAGACTTCCTGTGTGGCCTGCGGCAAGTTACTTAGTCTCTCTATGACTCAATTCCCCATGTGTACAATAGGGATAATAACACTCCCTTTGCCACTTCTGTTGTTTGTTTTATTTACTTAGATTGGCAAAGTTTTGAGGCACAGTCTCTGTCTTGCTGTGTGTGTTTACAGAGCCTAGCACAATGGGGCCCTGATCTTCATTGGGGCCCCACGGTGTATAAATAACTGGAACATAAATAATAAATTTTATCTTGTCTCTGCTTCAGAGGAAGGTACAAGAAGGCCTGCAGCAGGCAGTTATGGAATAACCTGTCCCTAAGAAAAGTTTCTGCCTTATCCCCTCTCAGTAAGTTGTTGATTAATGTGCCAAAGATGGGTTTATATCCCTTCCAAAGATGATAATGAACTTTACAAGCACATTAGACCGATCATTGAAAGACCATTGAGCACCTTACAAATGAGAGATGTAGCTCTAGATAAATTTGGAAGGGCATTATTCTAATGCCTTTCAAAAGTGTGTCAAATATTTCTGTCTTGCACATTACCCGGCCATTAAACATGTATTAACTTTTGGAGGAAAAGCAGAGATGAATGACCCCAAACCCAAGTGATGAATGCACTGAGCAAGTGGAGGTAGATGTCTGAAACAAGCCAGCAAAGAGACGTAAAAAACATTAATGCTAGATAAAAAATGGAACAAGAAGGTCGAAGAAGGAGAAATGAAGAGGCTTTTCTGTTAAATTATTTCCATACCATACCTACTCTTTAAAAAAAAATTAACCAGACAAAATTGCATTTACATTTCTTTTGACTCTCATTCCTCACACAGGAAATCTCTCTGCGGCTCAAAACTTCTGTGTAGCAAAGCAAATTCTGATGACTGCGGATCACTATCTGGGTGATGGCTGAGTAATAGGAAGGGAGGCTGGGATATGTATTAGTTTTAATATTTTAGAATTATTTTGGCATGTGAGTAGGGAAATCTGGTGAATTCACCATGTCAGACTCAGGTTTCTGCGCTGCATAAGCCACTGGCTAGTTTGGGTACGTTAGAAAACTCAGTTGGGGGATTGTTTCTCAATGCCCACACCTTCTCTCTTCTTTTATTGCTTCCTCCGCTTCCTTTGAATGTTGTATACAACATTCCATTGCTGAAATGGAAATTTGTTACATAAAGGATATTAATGTGGTTAATAAGACAAGCAATTGCCCACCGGTGGCCCTAGACACATCCAATAACTGTGTAATGATTTTTTTATTGTTATAATTTGCTATTGTAAAACCACAAGGCCAATTTATGCCTGTCTCGTCTTTAGCAAGAGACTTTGTGATGAAAAAAAGAATGAATGGGTTCAAATATGAGCACTTTTTCCTAAGTGTTTGGCTGTGTAGCACAATCAACTAGTATTAGCGAGCACAGAGGTCTGGTTGTTTGAAACTTGGTGTAGTCAGCCCTAAAGGCAAATGCTGAAAAGAAAGTCTGCTCAGAAGAGCAGATCTGAGTAGCCATCAGGCACTATGCATTTGCTGAGCAACAGAAGCTACCGGAACCGCCATTCCAGGCTACGGTGACCCAGCAAATTGTCTGTATTTGGGGGCAAATCGGTAGGAGTCCAGGGGGAAAAGCGCACGCAGGCATGCACGCACACAAAGGAATTGAATTTGAGAAGCCGCTAAATGAAACACTATATGCAAATAGCTACTACGTATTGCAAGCGTGAGAGGCCCTACTGTCCCGGCAAACAGCAGGAATTATTATGCTTGGCGCTGCACTGTTGTTTCATGTGCAAGGCGCAACTCTCTGGTTCAGTGTGCGCTTGATGTCCCCCCCCCCCTAGTGGCTGGTCCATATAAACTGATAAAGGACTACTGTTGATTCCCGTTAACGGTGTTACTTCTTGACGTCAAGTAGGAGAGGCCTGTGCCCTGGGTCTAGTCCCCTCTGACAACCCTTGAGTGGTGGGGGGGAGGTTACCATAAAGGCAGCCAGGAGACTGCGAATAAATGGATGTGTGTGAGCAGTTCGGGGGTGCGGTGATGCAGACTAACCAGGTGAGCTGGAACCAGAGTCATCTGTATCCAGGTGAAGGGTTATGAATGAGATGCAGAAGCATGGAAGGAAAACGGTGCTAGGATTCATAGAATTCGAAAGGTGCTTTCAGAGACAAACACCTTGAGTCTAAATGGATAGTAAAGGCAACTGTGACCTGGAGGAGATCAGAAAAATGAAGCTACCATTCCTCATGGGAGAGACAGTGCAACAGTTAGGGGACTAGTCAGTGCTCAGAGTAAATATTACTGAAGACAAAACCTGCTCATCAAAGAAGGTGCAGCAGAAAAATAACCTGGGGAATTCAAGAGAAAAAGTGAGCAGCAGCTGCCAGGCATGAGAGTAATTGCAATGTAGCCAGATGAAGCTGCTACTGCCTTCAGACGGTTAAAAGTGCATATTGATTTTGTTCACCACCATTCAGGATCAGGTTAGCCTGTGACACTCCACTAACACGTGCAGGGATACATCACCTTAAACACAGGGTAGTGCCAGTGTTTAATTTGTGGCAGGCTGAGCCCTGGCGTCTCTAGGCTCGGCCATTCATAGCCTGGCGCCTCTGGGCCTGGCAGTTCAGAGCCCTGGCACCTCTGGGCCTGGCAGTTCAGAGCCCCGGCACCCCTGGGCCTGGCAGTTCAGAGCCCCGGCACCTCTGAGTCTGGTAGTTCAGAGCCCGGCACCTCCGGGCCTGGTGGTTCAGAGCCCTGGCACCTCTGGGCCTGGTGGTTCAGAGCCCGGCACTGCTGGGCCTGGCGGTTCAGAGCCCGGCACCTCTGAGTCTGGCAGTTCAGAGCCCGGC
>NW_020664540.1:17851342-17946742 GCF_002925995.2 Terrapene triunguis | reverse complement strand
GGCTTGGCAGTTCCTAGCCCCGGCACCTCTGGGCCTGGCAGTTCAGATCCCGGCACCTCTGGGCTTCCCGCGTCAGTTATGAAAAGAAAAACGTTGCTTGAGCCCTGGCACCTAATTGCTTGAGCCCTGGCCCTGCTTTCATTACAAATTAAGCACTGGGTAGTAGAATCTTTAATTTCTTGAAGGCAGCGTTTCTTGTGGCTCACTGACAGTATCTGCTCACTCTTCACCCAACCTTTATTAATACACTACTGAATACGCTATTTAACTGCACCCCCCTACTGTGCAGTGATCCTGCTGCCAGAGGGGAATTTCTATATTGGTACTTGCATTCCTGACTGCATGGGCAGGGGCAGAGAGTTATATGGGCCCGTGGTGCCTGGGCTCCAGCAGTGTTCCGGGCACCAGGGCCCGGCTCCACCAATGTTCGGGGCTGGGTCTCTCCCCTGGCCCCGCCTGCTGCCCCGCGCGCCTCCCCCGCTGCGCTCCCTCGCTGGCCGCTGCTGGCTACAAAAGGGAGCAGCGCCAGCGGCCAGCCAAGGAGCTGGGGTGGAGGTTCAGAGGAATGAGTGACTGCAGCAGCTCAGGGAGCCCCAAGTGGCAGTTCAGCTTCTTTGGGCTTTTTCTGTCTCTTCCTTTCCTCCGCTTTGCTTTTCTTTTGCTAACTTCCTTTCTGTGTGGCTGTCGCCAGGGCACTCTGACCCTCCCACCCCCACGCTTCCTCCTTCCCATCTCCACTTTGTGGGGAGAGACTCAGGCTGTGTTCCTGTCCCCTCACTGCAAACAACTTCACCGCTTCTCCTCCTCCCCCTCCCACTAAGCCAGCTTCTTTCCCCTCAGTTTTCCTGGGTGCAATGTAGACTCCTGCTGCCCCATGGCCAGCAGGACTTCTCGCTGCATCTCCCGCACGTGACTGGCTCCTTTCAGGGCTTCTCCCGGGGTGCAGCATGAAGCCTCCCCCCCCACACACTCGTAATCTCTCTCCGGCATTGAGGGTGGGGAAAAGTTTGTTGATTGTCGGTTTTCCCTCTGAACTCTTGTCGTTCTTGTTTTTGAATGAGGATTTCTTGCTCCGGGGAATCATAGAGTATCAGAGTTGGAAGAGACCTTAGGAGGTCCTCTAGTCTAATCCCCTGCTCAAAGCAGGACCAATTCCCAACTAAATCATCCCGGCCAGGGCTTTGTCAAGCCGGGCCTTAAAAACCTCTAAGGAAGGAGATTCCACCACCTCCCTAGGTAACCCATTCCAGTGCTTCACCACCCTCCGAGTGAAATAGTGTTTCCTAATATCTAGCCTAGACCTCCCCCACCGCAACTTGAGACCATTGCTCCTTGTTCTGTCATCTGCTACCACTGAGAACAGCCGAGCTCCATCCTCTTTGGAACCCCCCTTCAGGTAGTTGAAAGCAGCTATCAAATCCCCCCTCATTCTTCTCTTCTGCAGACTAAAAAGCAACAAAGAGTCCTGTGGCACCTTATAGACTAACAGATGTATTGGAGCATAAGCTTTCATGGGTGAATACCCACTTCGTCAGACGCATGTCTGTAGACTAAATAATCCCAGTTCCCTCAGCCTCTCCTTATAAGTCATGTGCTCCAGTCCCCTAATCATTTTTGTTGCCCTCCGCTGGACTCTTTCCAATTTTTCCACATCCTTCTTGTAGTGTGGGGCCCAACACTGGACACAGTACTCCAGGTGAGGCCTCACCAATGCCAAATAGAGGGGATTGATCACGTTCCTCGATCTGCTGGCAATGCTCCTACTTATACTGCTGAAAATGCCATTAGCCTTCTTGGCAACAAGGGCACACTGTTGATTCATGTCCAGCTTCTCATCCACTGTAACCCCTAGGTCCTTTTCTGCAGAACTGCTGCCTAGCCATTCAGTCCCTAGTCTGTAGCAGTGCATGGGATTCTTCCGTCCTAAGTGCAGGACTCTGCACATGTCCTTGTTGAACCTCATCAGGTTTCTTTTGGCCAAATCCTCTAATTTGTCTAGGTCCCTCTGTATCCTATCCCTACCCTACAGCGTATCTACCACTTCTCCCAGTTTAGTGTCATCTGCAAACTTGCTGAGGGTGCAGTCCACGCCATCCTCCAGATCATTAATGAAGATATTGAACAAAACCGGCCACAGGACTGACCCTTGGGGCACTCCGCTTGATACCGGCTGCCAACTAGACATGGAGCCATTGATCACTACCCATTGAGCCTGATGATCTAGCCGGCTTTCTATCCATCTTACAGTCCATTCATCCAGCCCATACTTCTTTAACTTGCCAGCAAGAATATGGTGGGAGACCGTAACAAAAGCTTTGCTAAAGTCAAGGAATGACACATCCACTGCTTTCCCCTCATCCACAGAGCCAGTTATCTCATCATAGAAGACAATTAGGTTAGTCAGGCATGACTTGCCCTTGGTGAATCCATGCTGACTGTTCCTGATCACTTTCCTCTCCTCTAAGTGCTTCAAAATGGATTCCTTGAGGACCTGCTCCATGATTTTTCCAGGGACTGAGGTGAGGCTGACTGGCCTGTAGTACCCTGGATCCTCCTTCTTCCCTTTTTTAAAGATGGGCACTACATTAGCCTTTTTCCAGTCATTCTGAACCTCCCTCGATCACCATGAGTTTTAGCACACTCGGATGCAGCGCATCCGGCCCCATGGATTTGTGCTTGTCCAGTTTTTCTAAATAGTCCCGAACCACTTCTTTCTCCACAGAGGGCTGGTCACCTCCTCCCCTTACTGTGCTACCCAGTGCAGTAGTCTGGGAGCTGACCTTGTTCATGAAGACAGAGGCAAAAAGTACGTTAGCTTTTTCCACATCCTCTGTCACTAGGTTGCCTCCCTCATTCAGTAAGGGGCCCACACTTTCCTTGACTTTCTTCTTCTTGCTAACATACCTGAAGAAACCCTTCTCATTACCCTTAACATCCCTTGCTAGCTGCAACTCCAAGTGTGATTTGGCCTTCCTGATTTCACTCCTGCATGCCTGAGCAATATTTTTATATTCCTCCCTGGTCGTTTGTCCAATCTTCCACTTCTTGTAAGCTTCTTTTTTGTGTTTAAGATCAACAAGGATTCCACTGTTAAGCCAAGCTGGTCGCCTGCCATATTTGCTATTCTTTCTACACATCGGGATGTTTTGTTCCTGCAACCTCAATAAGGATTCTTTAAAATACAGCCAGCTCTCCTGGACCCCTTTGCCCTTCATGTTATTCTCCCAGGGGATTCTGCCCATCAGTTCCCTGAGGGAGTCAAAGTCTGCTTTTCTGAAGTCCAGGGTCCGTATTCTGCTGCTCTCTTTTCTTCCTTGTGTCAGGATCCTGAACTCGACCATCTCATGGTCACTGCCTCCCAGGTTCCCATCCACTTTTGCTTCCCCTTCTAATTCTTCCCGATTTGTAAGCAGCAGGTCAAGAAGAGCTCTGCCCCTAGTTGGTTCCTCCAGCACTTGCACCAGGAAATTGTCCCCTACACTTTCCAAAAACTTCCTGGATTGTCTGTGCACCGCTGTATTGGAAGCGTAACCCCCTGGACCTGAGAGGGGCCCTAGGAGCACGTGTAGTGATAGTGGTGCGGGTTGTCTGTGCTGCCAGGGGGGGAATGGGGGGGGAATGGGGGGGCCCTCCCCTGGAGCTCGCTGCTGCCGGGGGGGGGGGAAGGGCTGGGGGGAGTCTTCCTCTCTGGCCCCAGCCCCAGGGCAGCCTGCCTGTACCCCAAACTCCTCATCCTCGGCCCCACCCCAGAGCCCGCCAGAGCCCTCACCCTCCCACACCCCAACCCGCTGCCTCAGCCCTGAGCCCCCTCCTGAACCCCTCATCCCTGGCCCCACCCCACAGCCCTCACCCCCACACCCCAATCCTCTGCCCTAGCCCTGAGCCCCTGCCACACCCCAAACCCCTCATCCCCAGCCCCACCCCAGAGCCCGCACCCCCAGCCAGAGCCCTCATCCCCCCACCCCACCCCCACATTGTGCAATATAGGGAAACTGTTAAACGCTTACTGTTTCCAGTCCATTTTTACATTCTTTTAAAAAATATATATCAGCTTACAAGGCAGGTGTGTGTGTGTGTGTGTGGGGGGGGGTGGCAGGCCTTGGACCCATTCTGGGCACCACCAAAAATTATACAAACCTGCCACCCCTGTGCATGGGGTAGCCAATGGCTAACAAGACTGAGTACAATATTCGTAGGAAGGTAAAGGAGACACAGATCTGATAGTTAAGTTTGGCAAAGTGGTGAGCTGATGTCCATAGGACCCATAGCAATTCCACTAGGGGTTAGGCCAGGTCAAGCCAAGCACAGGACCACAGAAACAACACCTTCCCCTGGAAGATAAAGAAACTGGCTTAGTGCCTACTGGGAATGATGACATATTATGCCCAGTGAGCCTACTACATCTTTGTGAAAGCTTCAGTGCAAAGATACTTGTAAACGGGGGCTTGGTCCACTCACTGCAAGTGCACCTGCTGGTGGCTAGGTCTGGGAATTAGCTCTTCTTGTGTCTGGTGCCCCCTTTTATCCGTTGCTCACACTGTGCCCCCCTCTCTCTGTGACTCAGCCCTCTGAGCAGCTCACTACGTAGTCCTCCCCTTCCAGAGTAACAAAGTCCCACCAGGCAAGCTGTCCAGACAAAGTCTGTTCCAAGTCTAGGTCCAGTGCTACTTTCCCAGTGGCTAGTAGGGGAATCCGGGCCTGATGCTACTCTGGGTTCCAGCTCAGGGACCCTATGGCTAGCAACCTAAATCTACTCGGTCTCAGTTCCTGTGGCTGTATCCCTGGGCTCCTTCCTATCTGATCTCACTATCTCCTTGCCCATCTCTCGAGAGTTTCCTCTGTTCCCCGTGGCTACTTCACCTTTCTCAGCCTCTTGCCAGACTGCCTATTCCAGAGCAGTACCCCAGGGCTTACTATCCCTGACACTGCCTCCTTGTCCCTGGCCAACTCCCTTACCCTCTTGGGAGTGACTGCAGACCTCTTCCTTGCAGCACCATTGCTGCTCTCACTTCCTGGCTTCATCATCCTAGTCCAGCTTTTCCCCCGGCTGGGCTCCATCTTCCATTAGGCCATAACCATCCCTGTCCCTTTCAGGTGCATCATCTGTGGTTAATTGGCCTCACCTAGCCCACATTAACCCACTCAGACCTTGTGCCGGGGGGGCCACGCCATCACAATACTATATGTTTTTGGCGGGTCACAGCAGGATAATGCCTTCAATTGTTTGAAAGTAGTTCTGTGGGAATTTGAGCCACAGACACCAATAAAGATTCAGGTTTTGGCATCAGAAAATACATGGGAAAGGTGCCTAGTGCAACAAGGTTGTTCCGTAGCCACACAACTAGGTCTCTGAATTCTGCTGGGTAGAACTCTGCCCAGACGGAAAAAGAGCTACTGAGAGTGCTTTATACTACAAGAAAACGTAATCCGTATTTATTTTGCAGAGAAGCTGCACAGACTGATCACAAACCTTTACAAAACCTTTACAGACTGCACTTAATAAACCTTTAAGAAAAGCATCTGCTAGATTAGAGAGAATACAATTACAGCCAAAAAGGCATTTAGACGCCATTCAACTCTTACCAGTAATAGGCATGCTATCTTAGATTGCCCACTAGAAGAGAAAGACACACACTGACAGAAGAGAGAATAATATTTGCTGTAGAAATAATTGAGACACTTAACAGTGAGATCAGGTAGAAGCCGGGATCTGAAGACACAAAATGATGCGGTATTGCCACGAGTCATGCAGCCCATATCGAATAATTCACACAGGGAAAATAAACAGCTAGTGGCTCATGCCAAACTATTTAGGACTCAGGGCAGACTAGGAACAGTGAAGGACAAAGTAGTTTTACCAAGAGGGACAAGGAGAGAAATATTGCAGTGAGTCACCAGGTTGAACAGACATCAGGGCAATATGACTCATGAACTGGCCAGGAGTGGCTCAGGATGCCATATCGAGATGCTCAGGACGTAAATAAAATGTTAAGGCCAAAGCTTGACGTGCCGTCTCAGGCAAAACTCCTCTTGTAAACAACATGAAGCCGCAAACAACCATTTTGCACTGAACAGTGTCTGAATATGGAGACACTGGTGAAACCACATGATGAGGGTGAGTAAAAATACTGCAGGATATCTTCAAGAGAGTGGCTATGGGGATGAATAGTGAAGGTTCATCTGGAGATGAATAGTGAAGGTTCTTCCTGCCGACTGTGAGCTTATTTGTTGGTAAGAGGTTGCCGGTTCATAAAATGCTACAGCAGCCTTTCTATCAATATTCATTGTTCTAGGTGATGAAAAGGAGACAGAGAGGCTGGACTGGAGCAAACAGACAAGGCCCATCTGTCTGACCCCAGAACGATGAGAAGGTCATGATATGTAAACAACAGGGAACTGCAACAAGAAAATAAAGGACCAAGATTTGGATGTCAGAAATTCGACCTAACAGGTGGACACAATAATGAGGGGATGGGCTATTCCGCCCATTACCCCTCTTTGGGGTCCTTAAAAAAGAGACTTTGAGGAGCAAAATCAGAGACTCCTGCGGAGGGAGGGAAGGGCCTCAGAAAAGGCCAACAAGTCTCTGCTGTGCTCTGGGGACTCTGCCCTTCATTGGTGAGCCTTGAGGATCATCAGGTACAACCAGACCTGCAAACACCAGTGAAGCCTAGACCAGCGAGGACCCTGGGTTGATACACATGAGATCCTGCTCTGTCTCCTTTCCATCCCTCACTATCTCCCTCTTATGTTTCTCAGATTTTGTCCTTATCCTGAGACCAGCTGCACAGTATGGCAGCAGGGCAAAAAAAGGAGTTAGCCCATCCCAAGAAGGACCAGGGAAAGAGAGGGACCTGCCAGACCAGCCAGTGATGTCCCAGAATGGGGAAGCGAGCCAACGTCTGCAGCAACAGTCGCTGAGGCTAACCCACCAGCTCAGAGCATCTGTCTGTGACTGACCAGCCACTGCAAGTCCTGGGAACTTCAACAGAAAGTTATATCCCTCCCCCTCCCGCCCCCCCCCACACACCCCTTTGCTATCTTGTGTGTTCCCCATCTTGTGCTTGTCTGTCTGGTTTTTGATAAAACTCACAGCTGCTTTAAAAATCCATCAAAAGAACTAACGCTTCCTTCCTGACTAAGCAAGGCTGTTTGACAAAGTAAGGAACTCTAACCAATACCCTGTCTCTGAAAAAGAGACTTTTAAGAAATTGAAATTAAGATGATTTTGCATAACAGCTCAGTTTCAGTTTCAAGACACTATACATTTTGTTTTGGATTCTTTTACTGCTGCGTATCCTACTCACACATTTCCAAATTTTGCCATGAATTTTCTAGCGTGTTTGCCATGGAACTAAGCTGTCTGAGGTCTCAGTTCTCGAAACCCTGAACAATATTTAACGGTTTAACGTTATAGAGTAACTGGGCCACAGTAACCCCTTTCAGTCTCTGGGCCCATCAAAATGAACACAAAAGGGGTTATTTATTATCAAGAAAATACAGGACAAGCACATAGCAGTAATCAACGTAAAATGGAGATGAGGTTGAAAAAGAAGCTTTCTTTTGAGTACCTTTTGCAATTATTATGATTTCCCCCCAAAAGGAAACAAAAGAGTCCAGTACATGACTTGTCCTGACATCGAGAAAATAAAATAGAAGAAACTTCCCGACTGAGCCTGAAGAGTTCTTTTAGGGGGAAAAGACATTCCAAGAGTGGCTTGGCCATTATAAAATAAACTATAACCATGTCACATGCACATTATATTAGAAGCCTGACAGGTTATAAAGAGCTGTTAAACTCCAGGAAGATGTATCCTTTGTGGGAGACAAAAGCCTACACAGTCATCATGATAAAGCCCAGGAAATATAATCTTTATCTCTAAATGGGAGGCCAGGGAACATGGAGAGAGAATCTGAGAAATAATTTCATCTCCACTTCATAGAGAAGGTAGCTGGGCCACAACAGAAAGAAGAAGTGAGAAATCCCTATTACCGTTTTTCATCAACAAGGCTACCCAGTGACTCTTTCATCTTTCATCTCTTTTATCTTTCTTGAAAAACAAGTGTGGCCTTTGGGAAGAAACTGACTTTTAATCTTTTTTTTTTTGGCACTAGAGGAACAATAATATTCTGAAAACACATTTTTTTGCATGGGGAAGAAGAGGGGAGGAGATCAGATTGACTGTAGTTGTTGCCTCAAATTGACCATTTTGTTACAACCTTGACACATTAACTTGGGCCAAAGTGGTAGATAGCTGGCTTTACTTACCTAGAGTTCCCGAGCCAACGTCTGCAAGCTTCTGTAGGGCTGAGAACTTTGCTGGGGTTCATCAGCAAGAGGAGGAGAGGGACTGGAACACTTGTGAGTTTCACAGCTGATCTTTCTCTCCAGTCTTACTACTGACTCTCTAGGAAGGGAAAGTGAAGAAAGGAGGAGAGGACAGGTCCATGGGACTATTGAAGAGCACAGGAGTAGAAGTGCAAAGGACAAAGGATGTGGATAGCAGGAGCATCCTGGATGTGGCCGTACAGGTTTCACCCTTGGCCCCCATGTCTGGCACCAAGAGTTGCTGCAGGACAGATAGTACGAGTCAATAGTGTACATCACTAACGATTGCTGCTGTAAAGAGGTGCGCATTGGTCTGTGGAAGTGTATGGGAACTGATGGGGAAACGCCGTGATATAAAACTCGTGGCGGGGTTGGATGGGCTGGATGGTGTCATGATGTCAAGGGCCTAAGGAGGATCATATGCAATAGCAGCAGCTGATTCTGGAGGGGGGTTGGGCCCAGCAGGTGCACTGGTTGAGCCAGGACTCTGGGTCAGGGACCCTTCCCATTCAACTATGACAGTCATATAAATGCTCTAATGAGGATATACAACACCAAAGTTGTTCTGCATGTTTTGGTTTGTGTTGCTTTTGTGACTTCTAGGACTGCAAGCCGGGCTCACAGGGTTGAGCCCTTTAATCCCTGCAGGTTTGCTCAGGAACCCCCTGAGAATCCTTTGCTTTTCCCGATGAGCTACCCACATGTTCTTCCCGGGAAGCCAACTTCTTACCATTGAAGTCTTCTGCATGGAGCAGGAGGGCTCACCTTCACAGACACCTCACACAATCTGCCTCCGGTTCCATCTTAGCCTTCTCTGGGATCTTCTGTGGCACTGGGAAGCTCCCCCCGTTATGCTGATTCTTCACAGACATTGCCCTCTCCAAAATCCAAGAAAAGTGTTTCATGGAAGGGTGCGGAGAGCTGGGAGAAAATTTGTGCCAGATTAGGGGGGAAAATGCAGATCCAGCAGCCTGGTAACATTTTGCAAATTCATGTCAGTTTTGTCAAATAGTTTTGGTTAAAAAAAACAAAAACTAAAAAATCTCTGCAAAATTGAAATATTTCATTTTGACATTTTCAAAATGAAACATTTTTATTTAAAAACATTGTCTCAAAATTCCCTTTAATTTTATTGAAGAAAAAAAAAACCTATGACATTGCTCTAAATCAAAAAGAAATGTTTTGTTTCAGATTAAATGAAACATTTGATTCAACTTGAAACAAAATTTCTTGACTTTCTGATTCGCAAAAAATTTTTTGGTTCGACTCCCAAAAGATTTTTTAAATTATTTTGCAGAATTGCCCAGTGATGCAAACAATCCATTATTTACCCAACTGTAGCGATGCCAAAACACGCCCTGTTCCTGCAGCTGTGGGAGAAGGAATTACTACCCATGCCAGGGGCCGCTTGTAATGAGGTGGAGATGCCTTGTTGGCACTTTAAAGCCATGGTTTTTCATAGCAACTGCTCAGGGATTTAGAGCCATATAAGAACGATGTCTGCAAGAGGGAAGAAGGAGGAAGATGTATTTGATTGCTGAACAGAAGAGATAGATGTCTTTCCATTAAAGTGTTATTTTGTTTCATACAGAGATACCCCTAGAAGGACTGGATTGATAGGTTTTAGGGTCCATCCATAGACAGCTGTCTGATAACTGAAGAATTACAGTATTACACCTCCATTATATGGAGGATTTGAACTAACAATCACTTTTGCCATAACTAAGGCCATGACTACTCTACAGGTATTACAGTTATATCATTGTAGTGCGTCTAGTGTTGATGCTTCCTATAGCAACAGAAGAGGATTTTCCATCTGTGATAGGGTCTTCTGTGGCTGGGTGGCCTAGAGGCTAGATCACTCGTCTTTTTAGTCTGTAAGGCCAGAAGGGATGTTACGGAGACCTGGACCCTCCCTGTCTACCAGGTCCCAGCCCAGGGCCCTGTGTAGATCAACCCCAAAGAGGAGATGGTGGGGAGTCAAGACCTGTTTCCCTGGGCTACTTCTTACAAGTCTCTTCAGTTTGTGGCGTGGCCCCATTAGTCCAGTGGCCCCGAGTGCTAGGGCTTATTTGCAGCCTCCTCATGGTAGGGGAGCCATTACTTGCCTCAAGTGGCTGCGTTGGCTGGCAGGTCGCTGATCCATCCCTTCGGGCAGGCCGACAGAGAGCCCCAACTCGTCGCCAGTCCACCCCCAACTGAGCCAGGCTCTCTTCTTTTCTCCCCCCTCCAAGCCTGGCATTGGCTGCTGGTATAGTGGGGTGGGGCTAGCAGAACCCAAAGGTTTTCTTTAACCCCCGCTGTGCCGGATGGCCGTTTCTCTACTCCCTCCCACCATCGCTGTGATTAATCCACCTCTCCGAGCAGCGGTAGCTAGTTCATGAGTCTACACTGGGGGTTAAGTCAGCTGAACTCTGGGGCTCAGCGATGCGAATTTTTCACACTTCTGAGCGACGTAACGGTTAGGAGCAAGTGAAGTAAATAGGGTAGAGACTAAATAATAATAATCTTGCTTCTGGCCTTGCTTTTAGTTTAAACAGGCTGAATAAGCAAGCAAGAGAATGTGAGTGAAAGCACAAGGCTGCACCCCCCACCCTCCCGCTCCAGCTGGTAGCCTTGCCTTTCACGAACCAGAGAAGATAAGGGGCTAATCGAGCAGCAGGAAGGCGTAAGGAGGAGACGCAAAGTCTGCAAAAAAGTGACCATGGCCAAAAGTAACCCCGCTCCTTACCCCTCCCATCAGGTACAAAAGAGGTGGTGTCATCGCCCCCAGACCGAAGGCCCCCCCAGAAAGAACATGACCATATATTGGACGGGGTGGTACCAGGGAAGGGACACTACACGTATAATGAAGTTTGCCGAGAAGAGGGAGGGAGAAGAGGGATTTCCCTCGGCGTGCAGAGCTAGGCACGGCTGCCCAGAGGGGGGGGGCAAGTGGGGCAATTTGCCCCAGGCCCCGGACCCCATGAGAATGCCGGAGGCCCCCCCCCCTCCGCCTTCGCCTTCCCCCATCTCCCGGCGCCTCAGCGTGCCGCGTCCAAGAGCGGCCTTGGACAGCGCTGCAGCAGCGTGGCTCGGGCGGGGCCTGAGGTCCTCTCACTCGGACCGCGTGGTAAGGGGGCAGGACTGCGAGCTCTGGCGGGCCGAGCGGCAGGAGCTCCTGGATGCGGCTCACTGAGGTTCTGGGAGAGGGTGGAGGTGGCATGGTAAGCCCCTCTGAGCCGGACAACCCCACAGCCTCCAGCTCCGAGCCCAGCCCCTCTGAGCCGGGCACCGCCCCAGCCCTGACCCTCAGCTCCTCTGAGCCGGGCACCTCCCGACCCCATCACCCCACAGTCCCGACCACCAGCTCCGAGCCCAGCCCCTCTGAGCCAGGCACCCCCTGACCCCATCCCCCCCAGTACTGACCCCCAGCTCCGAGCCCAGCCCCTCTGAGCAGGGCACCCCCTAACCTCCAGCTCCAAGTCCAGCCCCTCTGAGCCAGGCACCCCCCCAGCCCTGACCCCCAGCTTCTCTGAGCCGGGCACCCCCCGACCCCATCACCCCACAGCCCTGACCCCCAGCTCCGAGCCCAGCCCCTCTGAGCCGGGCACCCCCCTAGCCCTGACCCCCAGCTCCGAGACCAGCCCCTCTGAGCCAGGCACCCCCCGACCCCATCCCCCCCAGTACTGACCCCCAGCTCCGAGCCCAGCCCCTCTGAGCTGGGCACCCCTCTGACCCCATCCCCCCACAGCCCTGACCCCCAGCTCCGTGCCCAGCCCCTCTGAGCTAGACACCCCCCTTTCCCCCGCAGCCCTGACCCCTAGCTCTGAGCTCAGCCCCTCTGAGCCGGACACCCCTCGACCCCATCCCCCACAGCTCTGACCCCCAGCTCCGAGCCCAGCCCCTCTGAGCTGGGCACCCCCCGACCCAGAGCCCAGCTCCCCACCCAGCCCTGGGCAAGAGCAGCGCCACCCCCAGGCAGCAACAGCCCATTGGCACCAACCATCACCATCACCCAGCGACAGCCCATTATGTAATTGCAAATGTATACATACCATTAAAGCATTTAATGTTTTTAAATAATGTATTTCGTGTATTTTCAAATTATTAAAAATTAATTTTTGAATGTATTTCACTGGTTATGTTTTACATTTCCAAATACATTACTATAGTATTGCAACTTTTTTTTATGGAAGGGGGCCCCGAAATTGCTTTGCCCCAGGCCCCCTGAATCCTCTGGGCGGCCCTGGAGCTAGGGGTCAGAACACGATAGAACAGCGTATAGAACAGTAGTTGCGAGAGGGGAAGAGAAGAACTCTACCAGCGTCTAGAGATAGCCTGACAGATGTGAAGGGCTTCAGAATATCCTTGCTTGTTTAGCCCCAATAAACCCATCAAATTGCCTGCAGACTGGACCTTGGACTGTTATTTTCTGGTGAACTGTGTCTGGAAACTGAGAGGGAGGAGGGAGCTGGACCCCCGCCAACAGTAACTAGGTTGATCTAATTTTAAAGTGTAGACCAGGCCTAAGGTCTCGTATGATAATTTCCATATCTCCTTACAGTATCTCTGGTCGGGGGGGGGGGGTGCTTTCAGTACAGCAGCTAACATCAGAGGGCCTGAGAACTCAAGGATGGGGAAACTGGACACCTCTAGAACGAACTGTGACTAATGATGGCTCACTGAATGGAAACCTGAAGAGCTCTGCAGCCGTGATTTCAAGCAGTTTTCTTTTCTTCGGTGAAATTTTTGGCTGTTGTCAATCCAATCAAATTTATGATTTCTTACAGGCATCTATCCCTGTGTTATTCCCTCCTTAGTAGAGGATTCCATGATTCACTTGCTTATTCAAAAAGGAAGATCTATCCAAGTTTTACACAGCAGTCCACAATTTAACAGCCTGGATTATGAAAATATTGTCCCCAATATTCAACATTCTTAAGCATTCCGTTGCATCCCAGTGCCCTTCCGGAGCACCCTAAACAATTCCTGTCCTCTCTTGGTATTTGCTCCCTTCAAAGACTTCGAGACCATTAACATATTCCCCTTAGTTGCTGTGCAGACAATCCCTCCAGCTCTTTAATCATTTTGTTGCTCTTCTCCTGTTTGGTCAACATCCAATCTATCAATACGACCAATAACGAAGTGCCCAGAACTGTACCTAATAATCTTCTAGGTGTGGCTTTACCAGTCTCATACTGTATCGAGAGGGATAGCCGAACGTGTCCTACCATAGTCCATTGTAAGTTCATACCCAATTTGCTATCGGCTATCACTCCTGGGTTTTCTTCACTTTGACTCCACTTTCCAGACCTCTTCCTCTTGCTGAATATCTGTGTTTTGAATTATTCATCCCCTGATACAATAATTTGCATGTTTCTAGGACGAATCTCATTCTGTTTTTTCTTGCCTTTCTCATGCAACGTCTTTTTAAACACAGTGTCCTCTCATTCCAGGTGAGGGTTTGGAGAGAAATTATGACCCCCTTGAAGTCCATGGCAAAATTCCCATGAACTTCAGTGGGGCCAGGATTTCACCCTTCTGCTTTTCCTCTACAAATCATAGCGCTTCGGCCCCTAAGTTTTGTTTTATAGCATTGTACTTCAGATATTACATTCATTTGCTCTACTAGCAAATAGTGGATGACATTCACCCCGTGCGGAGGGCCAGCCCAAGTCTGTGCATCCAATGAGCCAATTTCAACTCTCTGCACCACTTCAGTTCCTCAATGAACTCAACTGGGACTTAAGTGGTACATTCGCTTTGGGCTGACTCTCTGCACAAAGGTGAGTTTCCCCCATAATGAATTCTCTGCAATCTCTCTTCTTATGTAGGGTAATTACAAAAGGGCCACGTTGTCACTGGCTTAATGATTTATCACATAGGCACACAATTCTTCACTGGACACAATTCTTCACTGACTTATACACAGTGACATCAGTGGGGCATAAAACTAGCCGGAAGGCAGCACTATGCGATAAACCACATAACTGACTGCTGACTGGGTGAAGCTTCATCATAGTTCTCATAGTTCAAATCACAGTCATGTCAGAGCTGGGCTCACAATGCCACCATAGTTCTCACCACCCTCCACACTAAAACCATTTCTGAGGCTGAAGAACATGGAGATTAACATCACTCCATGATCCCACCTCTGACATGGCTTCCTCGCCAGTGTCATATCTGGGACAAGGAACATAAAGGCAATATTTAGCCTGATCATTGATAGTTACTTGAGCAAATGAAGGGCAGATTTGTACTTCTGGCTTGTTATTATTAATGTGTGTGTTGGGAATTCTTGTATAGCCTTGGTTTTTAGTTTGTGATTTGAGGAAACCTACAAAATTGGTACAAGTTGTTTGTAAATTTTTGAAATATTCAGTTTTAATGACTTTCCCCCAAAAAATTTTTTAAAGAAAATACAGGTTACAGTTTTCAGTGAAAATTTCATTCTGTTTTTGACCAGCTTTACAGCTGGTTGAAACATTTCAAAATTTGAAATTGTGCTGACCTTTTTCTTTTGGAAAAAAAAAATACAAATGTTTACAAAAACTGCATCCTATTTTTTGACCAGCTCTAAAAATTGGTTTCCAAGGCATGACAAGTCTATGGCATTTGCATCTGTGGTTCAGATTTGATCCCAGTGCACTATTTATAGTGAATATTTTGAGAACATGGTTGCTGGAACTTGTGAGCATTTGTAAATAAAGATTTTTTTAAGGATTTCCTCCCCCTCCCCCCCCCCACAGTATTGAAAGAGGCACACTCAGAAATATTAACTCACTAGATACCTCTGGATTAGTACTGAAGGCTGCATGGAGTTGGCATAAAAGGGATATGGGAAACTCATCATTCCTTCGTCTCAAGCTAGTATTGCTTCTGCTGAGAGAGATGAAGCTATTCCTCTCCCTTTATACAATTAGATTTTAAAAACGTATTATACTACTGATGTTGCTGGCCTGATAACCGCCAACGCAGCGGAAACTCAAGCTCAACTTCAAAAATAGTTTCAAAATTATATTTTCAGGTCATAAAAATTAAATCAGAACTGAAAATCTGAAAGGCACTTTATGACAGCTGAAGGAGAACGTTGGGAATTAGAATTTTTGAACATATTTCCAGAATTAAAAATCTGCATATTTTGGGTCTAAGTCGAGGTCTGATGTTTACTCTTCCTGGCTTGCTAGGGGGGAAAAAAGAATGATGGTTTTAAATGGATACCTCATTTACAAGCTGAAAAAGCTTTATGTATTCCTTTTTTGACTTCTGGTCCTCAAGGCATAATTAGTGGTAATAAAAAAAAATGGTGGAATCGCTTTTCCTGATCACAGCTGAACTCTGCTTGTGACCTTTTGTTCTATGTGGAGGATAGGGACAGAGATTGCTTTCAAATTAGAAAGAAAGAAAAAACAGTGACGTTTGCGAGAAAAATGTACAGGGAACGACTCAGCTGTCACTTGTACCAGTGTAAATCAGGGACAGCTCCGGCGAAGTCTAGTGCGTTACACTGGTGCAAAACCAGCTTAAGGTGACACAAACCGATTTTTAGATTCCAAATCCCTGCCCTCTGAGGTTCAAGACGACGACTTGTCTGACATATTTGCCGATGATGTTCCAACAATTTTGCTTTTTTACTTACCAGAGTGGTGATCGATTTATTCATGAATTCAGCCCACTACGTAATGTATTTTATACCATGCAATTTTGTACTGTACCTGCTTATTCTAATAATTTAGTACTTTCATATGTCGAGATCTATTAGGCACTTTCCCCCCTTCCAGCAGTCCCATAAACTGAGGTCAGCTTTTAGTCTCCTCCACTCTTGTCCTTATTCTTTTAATCATTTGTACCCTAGTAACACCTTGAGGCCCCAGCTGAGGTTGGGGTCCCATTGTGCTAGTTGCTGTACAATCAAATAGTAAGGCACATCTGACGCCTCTCTTAGCACTGAGCAATGACCTACTCCGTGAGTAGACCCACCAAGGCAAATGGAGGAGTGGGACTACGATCAATGAGTGTGTTTAATAAGAAGGAAGGTGCTACTCATGGTGAGTAGGGCAGGAAGACTTTCTGGCAGCTGGACACTCACCTCCTTTCCTGTCCTTCAGGCCGGGTTTGCCAGAGGGTTGGTATGGGAGCTGCTACACAGAAGGCTCATATTTTAGGTATGAGGACAGCTTTGTGTTAGGGGACTGTTGGCCCCCTACTAAAATTTAGTGGGGAGTTTTGGTTGGTCATCTCCCAGTACCAAAAGAAAGGGAAAGGGCCCATGGGAAAGCAAGACCTTGAGACTGTCTGTCCCCAGGACAAGCGGGAGAGGCCACTGGCCAAGATGCCTTGCAGGCCAGACTGGGAGGGGGGTCGTAACCCCGACGGGGCGTGGGCGATGCTGGGAAGAAGGGTCCTGCCACCTAGAGCCTGAGGGCATGTGGCCACCGGCAGAGCAAGTGTCCGAGCCACAGCATCCCTGCAGCACGGCCAGGGGCTGAGAAGGGGCCTGGGACTTGTGAGGAACAGACTGAACTTCTCTTACATCCCAGAGATGCTGGTTGTGACGTCCCTGTGCCACAGACTGGGGTGATGGGTTTTCCTTTCACCTTTCCCAGTTTTTCCCTTATTTTCTTAATTTTTTGCTGTTTAATCAATTGCATTTGCTTTGAACTCTATGTAATGATCAGTGGGTCAGGGAAGCATCCAGTGCAGAGAGAGCCCCCCGGAGTGGGGACACCCTAGCCCCTGTCCTAAGTGACCACGACAAGATTGGGGGTCGAGCCCCCCAGGAATCCTGGGCCCAGCCTTGTTGGGGTTATGAGGAGTCTGCCACACAGGAGAGTGGAAGGGGAGCTCTCGAGGGTAGGCAGGCCTCTGGGTAAAGGAAGTGGGAGTGAGGACTCAGATCCTTTCACTAGCCCACTTCACTGGGGTCATGTATAAGCCAGGATGTTGCTTAATCTTGTGATATTTGGTCATTTTCTTAAAGGCCCTGCTCCTGGAGTCATGTTATAACATGAGAACGTCAACTTTCCTTTAGAAAATAAAGTAAGTTTCTACCCTCATGACTGACAAGAAAGTATGAAAATGTGAACCCTGAAGGATCAGATGAGAAGGCAAATGGAAGAAACCCATACATTTATTATTTTAAAAATATCATGATTTGGGGGGTATTGGGATCCGCTCAGTCTTAATCCAGTGTCCTATCCATAAGGCTTTCCTTCCTGCAGCGCTAAGCCAAGCAGGACATTAAAGGAGAAACAGAGATGGGAATGGGGAGCACAAGGGACAGAGAGAGAGACAGCGAATGTGAGGGTACAATAGTGAAAATGAGAGGCAAAGCTCTGAACAGGAAGGGAGGCAAGGAGTGGTTTTAGCAATAGAGGAACAGAACGTATCAGAGAAGGGTTCAAAGAAAATGAAAAAATTCAAGAAGGGTAAAAGCAAGAATCCAGCTTTGGGGAAAACTTCTAGGGCTGCATATATAAAAGGTCAAACTAGATGATCAGTAAAAAGAACAGGAGTACCTGTGGCACCTTAGAGACTAACAAATTTATTAGAGCATAAGCTTTCGTGGGCTACAGCCCACTTCTTCGGATGCACATAGAGTGGAACATATATTGAGGAGATATATATACACACATACAGAGAGCATGAACAGGTGGGGGTTGTCTTACCAACTCTGAGAGGCCAATTAAGTAAGAGAAAAAAGCTTTTGAAGTGATAATCAAGATAGCTCAGTACAGACAGTTTGATAAGAAGTGTGAGAATACTTACAAGGGGAGATAGATTCAATGTTTGTAATGGCTCAGCCATTCCCAGTCCTTATTCAATCCTGAGTTGATTGTATCTAGTTTGCATATCAATTCCAGCTCAGCAGTCTCTCGTTGGAGTCTGTTTTTGAAGTTTTTCTGTTGTAAGATAGCCACCCGCAGGTCTGTCATTGAATGGCCAGACAGGTTAAAGTGTTCTCCCACTGGTTTTTGAGTATTATGATTCCTGATATCAGATTTGTGTCCATTAATTCTTTTGCGTAGAGACAGTCCGGTTTGGCCAATGTACATTGCAGAGGGGCATTGCTGGCACATGATGGCATATATCACATTGGTAGATGTGAAGGTGAACGAGCCCCTGATGGTATGGCTGATGTGATTAGGTCCTATGATGATGTCACTTGAATAGATATGTGGACAGAGTTGGCATCGGGCTTTGTTACAAGGATAGGTTCCTGGGTCAGTGTTTTTGTTCAGTGATGTGTGGTTGCTGGTGAGTATTTGCTTTAGGTTGGGGGGTTGTCTGTAAACGAGGACAGGTCTGTCTCCCAAGATCTGTGAGAGTAAAGGATCATCTTTCAGGATAGGTTGTAGATCTCTGATGATGCGCTGGAGAGGTTTTAGTTGGGGGCTGAAGGTGACAGCTAGTGGTGTTCTGTTATTTTCTTTGTTGGCCCTGTCTTGTAGGAGGTGACTTCTGGGTACTCGTCTGGCTCTGTCAATCTGTTTTTTCACTTCAGCAGGTGGGTATTGTAGTTTTAAGAATGCTTGATAGAGATCTTGTAGGTGCTTGTCTCTATCTGAGGGATTGGAGCAAATGCGGTTATATCTTAGAGCTTGGCTGTAGACAATGGATCGTGTGGTGTGTCCTGGATGGAAGCTGGAGGCATGTAGGTAAGTGTAGCGGTCAGTAGGTTTCGGTATAGGGTGGTATTTATGTGACCATCGCTTATTAGGACAGTAATGTCCAGGAAATGGACCGCTTGTGTGGATTGATCTAGGCTGAGGTTGATGGTGGGATGGAAATTATTGAAATCATGGTGGAATTCCTCAAGGGCTTCTTTTCCATGGGTCCAGATGATGAAGATGTCATCAATGTAGCGCAAGTAGTGTAGGGGCGTTAGGGGACGAGAGCTAAGGAAGCATTGTTCTAAGTCAGCCATAAAAATGTTGGCATACTGTGGGGCCATGCGGGTACCCATAGCAGTGCTGCTGACTTGAAGGTATATATTGTCCCCAAATATGAAATAGTTGTGGGTGAGGACAAAGTCACAAAGTTCAGCCACCAGGTTAGCTGTGACATTATCGGGGATACTGTTCCTGATAGCTTGTAGTCCATCTTTGTGTGGAATATTGGTGTAGAGGGCTTCTACGTCCATAGTGGCCAGGATGGTGTTTTCTGGAAGATCATCGATGGATTGTAGTTTCCTCAGGAAGTCAGTGGTGTCTCGATGATAGCTGGGAGTGCTGGTAGCGTAGGGTCTGAGGAGAGAGTCCACATAACCAGACAAGCCTGATGTTAGGGTGCCAATGCCTGAGATGATGGGGCGTCCAGAATTTCCAGGTTTATGATGATCAGTGTGTTCTCTTCTGGCCTCAACCTTAGACGCATGACTTCTAGGGGAGTTAATTTTAACTTCTGTTCCTGTGTGTTGTTGCGTTTCTTGGAGAGATGTCCCATCTAGCTGAGCATTTGGGGGGGGAAGGATAGGGTGGCTACTGTTGCTGGTCACTTATTCGGGATAGTTTAGCTGGGTACTCACTGTGTTCTCTTGGGGCCTCAGCCAATAGTACCTAGCTTCTATTTCATCACCTGATCTCAAAGCGCTGCTGTCTCAGTGCTGCCTACTTCCTGAATTCCAGCTACGCAATCTTCAGGGATGGCCTGAATACGCAGCTAGCAACTTGCATCCCCGCTCCTTTCAAGACATGCTTGAATCCTCATCCAGAAAAGCACTCACTGTTCAAAGCAACGATGGGACTAGCTGCAAACAGACATTATGCACTAGAGACAGCTGAGAACAATTTTGCAAAATTTCCACCCATTTTTCACTTGAAATTTAAAACGTTGATGAACATTTTGCTGGGAAAGCTCTCCGCTGTGTTACATAACCGTCAATAACCTGATAGGGAGCTTTGGTGGGAATTGTGGCATAGAAGGAGCGCTCCATTGGCCCAGCACTGCTTGCAGGGAGTGCTGTGTATGGATGTCATGTACAGTGTGCACCTGAAGTAGAATGCATTACACCATAGCAACTTGCAATGCTGCACACACTGTTGAAGCTCCATAATGCAGATACGATTCAAAATTATGACCAAGTTTGAGACAACGTTTAAAACACCGCTCCAAAACAAAGCATAGTATCTTGATCATCTGTAGCACAGAGGGGTGCTACATGTCTTCCAGATCCTGTGTGCACTGCAGTGTCTGTATTGGGAACTAGGGGAGAGGAAGGGTCTACTGGTAGGGTGACCCGCTTGTATTCATTACCACAATTACTGCATAGCATGCTTCTTCTCACCACCGACTCTGTTATGATTAAGAACGAAAGGAATTGTTGTGTGCCCACAAACAAAGGAAAAATATAAAATAATGGAAGTAGCAATTGTCTGCAAATGAAACATTCCCATTTTTATCCGAAATCTTTTCAATCATTTCAGGTCAATCACCCAAGTTCATGCAAAAAAACCCTATTAGCAGATTTATTCTGTGGATCGTTATTACTAACTGTGCTAACCAATATAGAAAGACTAATGGGTTTCTTGAGGGAGAATTTATATGCAGGGTCAACTATTTTTTTTTGAGAGGCAGGCAATTACCACTACTTTTATTTAATGATGCCTTCTTTTATTCCAAAAAATATGTTATATTCAAAGACTACAAATGTGAGCATTCATTTTAAAATAGAATTATTGATTCATCCAGCATGAAATCTGCTATCTCATATTTATGGATGATGAAAAACTCCTCTTTTTGCTAACAGCATCAAGCTATTCATGTCGATCCAAAAATGGTGAAGTGCACGACAAGAGAATGAACCATTCAAGATGAACGTTGGGAACTGGTGACTTGCTATGAGGCACATCTTGCAAGATGCTAAGCACCCTGAAGACATACTGCATATTACATAACACATCTGGGTTACTTCCTTGCTATGTATAATGGGAGACAGCACAAGACTGATGTTATTTACAGCTTTTTAATACAATGCAAAATGTATTTTGCGTGGTTGGAGCTCAATATACGTCTATACATGTTATCCTAGCATTAGAGCCAGTCAAAAATTTCCCATTGAACTTTTTTGTAAATGGAAAATTGACGCTTTTTTTTTTTTTTTTTTGCAAAACAACAATTTGTGGGAAATGTTTATTTCATTTGAAATTCTCCACTTTTTCATTGAAAAAACAAAGACAGAGACATTCTGTAAAAATACATTTTGGTACAAACATTTTGGCTTTCAATTCTCATTGATCAGCCAGCAAATTTCCAAATATTTTTGAGAAAACCAAAATGTTTCATTCCTCTCTAAATTGTTGGTAGGCAGACCACAACTCAACGTGAATTGTTCACTCTTTTATAGGGCACTTCTTGTCTTCTGACCAGCTCTGCCTAGCAGACTAGCAAAAGTTGACAGCACATATATAAACAAGTTTAAAGTCTCCCTGAGAGTCAGAGTTTAAAATTTACTTATGATAACAAACCTTTGCAGGAGTTTTGTGTTCCCTGAAACACAAACCGTCAAGGCAAAGTTATTGAAACCTGGGTCCCTGGGTTAGGCACTTAAATAAGTGGCTTGATTTTCAGAAGTGTTGAATTAAACCTCCTTGGTTCCTCTTGATTTCATTGGAAGCCGTTAGGAGGTCCAGCTCTGAAAATCAGACCATATATTTTACTGAAATAGGTGCGTGCATTTCACTCACAGGACATGCACGTGCAGGTGAAAAGAGATAAATGCCTGCACAATGTACACAGTTGCTCAAACAAACCAGTTGTTTGAACATTCAGTTACCTATCGTGCTTGGGCAACTGCTTACCCTGTACTACTCTGCTTCCTACAGGCTGTACCCAAGGAAATGCCCTACTGTGCTAGACGCTGTCCAAACACATTCTAAGAGACAGCCTCTGCCCTGCAGTGCTTACACCTAACTAGGCAAGAAAGCACGTATTATTTTGCCGACAGAATGCTGAGGAATTGAGAGACAAAGTCCCTCCACCGTGATCCCACAGGAAGTCTGAAAGATGCTGGAATCTAGCAAAGATCTCCTGAGTCCCAGTCTAGCGCTTTAACCACTGGCTCATCCTTCCCCTCTTATTAATGTTTTGGGTATGTCCGTATTTTTCAACCTGTGGGCACAAAGGTTAGCATAGCATTGCCCCTGTTACTGGGAGATAGATGGGCGAATATCAAGCTAATCACCTGTGAGGACACATCAAAACCATAAAACGATCAGAAGAATGTAGAGAGACGCGTAGGTGCTAATGAGTCTTTAAGAATGATACATTTAGGATGCAGCAAGAATCGGTCTTAAATAAAATGATCAAGAGTCAGTTAAGGGATAATAAAGCAGAAAGGAACAGTGAGGCGATGGTGGGCACTGCCTGCCCAGTGCGATTCAAGGCAAGGCATAAGAGAAGAGGATTTTATAATAATAAACAGTCCATGCACGTGTCTACCTTACCTATGGCTTAGGCAGGCCTGTGACAGTGTACCTCATAAGGCTTTATGGGGAGGGGGTGCTTATAAATGTATGTATGACATAACTGGACTATGTTTTGTGCTGCCTGTGCCAGGTAACATATCTCCGTAAAGGTTATGGTCTACTATATCTATTCATCCTATTTGTACATATATATATCATTTTCTACTTGAGGTTAAGAATATGGTCTGTATGCTGGCTTGGTTTCTAAGTAAGCTTTGGGAGGCATTTGGTCAGCTTCTTTAGGAAGGAATTCGCCAGGTTAAGTACCTGATCAGGAAACACCTGGGGAACAATGCATCTTGGAATGCTCCAATCCACATAAGAAGTCTTCCTGGAGACATGCAAGATTCCATGTGGGCAATGGCTTCAGCCTGTAAAGACTGAGTCATGCAGGGACATGTGACTTGCCCAGGTGACTCCAGAACTCCATCTTGGAGCTGGACTTTGCATAGGAGGGAGGAGGGGGTCTCCTCCCACAAGAGAGAGTCTATTTAACCCTGGGGGAGACCCCTCCATTTTGTCTTCAGCTGGCTAAAGAAGGAGCCTCTCCACCCCCCCCAGGATGCTTGAAGGAAACTGAAACAAAAGACAGTAACTACAGGGGTTGGGAGAGATTGCTGGACCCAGGCTAAAGGGAGATTAGCCTGTAAAAGGGAGCATTCTGGAACTGGTGAGGAACTTATCTGTATTTAGTTTGATTAGGCATAGATTTGCGCATTTTATTTTATTTTGCTTGTGACTTACTTTGTTCTGTCTGTTACTACTTTGAACCACTTAAATCCTACTGTCTGTATTTAATAAAATCACTTTTTATTTAGTAATTTACTCAGAGTATGTATTAATACCTGGGGGAGCAAACAACTGTGCATATCTCTCTATCTGTGTTATAGAGGGCGAACAATTTATGAGTTTGCCCTGCATAAGCTTTATGCAGGGTAAAACGGATTTATCTGGGTTTAGACCCCATTGGGAGTTGGGCATCTGAGTGCTAAAGACAAGCACACTCCTGTGAGCTGTTTTTGGGTAAACTTGCAGTTTTGGGACAAGTGATTCAGACCCTGAGTCTGTGTTGGAGCCAGACAGGAGTGGCTGGCTCAGCAAGACAGGGTGCTGGAGCCCTAAGCTGGCAGGGAAAACAGAAGCAGGGGTAGTCTTGGCACATCGGGTGGCAGCTCCCAAGGGGGTTTCTGTGATCCAACCCGTCACAAGGCCTATCTTCTCTTATCTCAGAGCCCTGGCCTCTGAGTGTCCATCTATTCCCCAAATGTCTCCACCCTTCAGTCTCTTTCCTTGGTCTCCCTCACTGTCCTCCAGCGACTCCCTTTTTAAATCCAGCCAAAGGTTTCTGTTCTCTCCTGTGTCTGCTGAGCTTGGTTAAACTGGTTCCTGCATCTTAGCAGGATGTCAGAGGTGGACTTCAAAGCGGATGGTTCTGGATTGTCTCTTATCCCTCCATGTGCTTGCCAGGAGATGTGAGCATCAGGACCCACTCCCACTTCCTGGTGCCAAATGAACTCAATCTACACATACAGTAAACACCACACTAACCTAGGGTTGCCAACTTTCTAATAGCAAAAAAACTGAACACCCTAGCCCCGCCCCCTACCTGAGGTCCCACCCCTGCCCCACCCCTTCTCCGAGGCCCCTCCCCCCACTCACTACATTCCCCCTTCCTCTGTGGCTCGCTCTCCTCCACCCTCACTCACTTTCACTGGGCTGGGGGCTGGAATGCAGGAGGGGTGAGGGCTCTAACTGGGGGTTGCAGGCTCCAGGGTGGGGCCAGAAATGAGGGGTTCAGGGTGGGGGAAGGGGTTCTGGTCTGGGACAGGGAGTTGGGGTGCAGGAGGGAGTGAGGGCTCTGGCTGGGGGTGCAGGCTTTGGGGTGGGGTTGAGGGGTGTGGGGTGCAAGATGAGGCTCCAGGCTGCAGCCGAGGGATTCGGAGTGTGGGAGGGGCTGCGGGTTGAGGCAGGGGGTTGAGGTTCAGGAGGGGGTATGGGTTCTGGGCTGGGATGCAGGCTCTGGGGTGGCGCCAGGGAGGAGGGGTTTGGGGTGCAAGAGGAGGCTCCAGGTTTGGGGGGACTCAGGGCCTAGGCAGGTGGGCCAGGAGGCTCAGCACGCTGCTCTCACCCACAGGCGCCGCCCCCCCAGCTCCCATTGGCCGCAGTTCCTGGCCAATGGGAGTGCGAAGCTGTGCTTGCGGTGGGGGCAGTGCACAGAGTCCCGTGCCCCCCCCCCCCCCCCCCCCCCCCGCCTAGGAGCTGGACCTGCTGGCCACTTCCAGGGCGCAGCGCGGTGCCAGGACAGGAAGGGACTATCCGTCCTTAGCCCTGCAGCACTGCCAACTGGATTTTTAATGGTCCGGTCGGCAGTGCTGACTGGAGCCGCCAGGGCCCCTTTTCGACTGGGCATTCCAGTTCAAAACCAGACACCTGGCAACCCTAGGGCTTGTCTACATTACCCGCAGAATCAACGGGCAGCAATTGATCCAGCGGGGGTCGATTTATCGCGTCTAGTCTAGACGTGATAAATCAACCACCGAGCGCTCTCCCGTCGACTCCTGTACTCCAGCGGAGCGAGAGGCGCAGGCGGAGTCGACGGGGGAGCGGCAGCAGTCGACTCACCGCGGTGAAGACACCGCGGTACGTCGATCTAAGTACGTCGACTTCAGCTACGTTATTCGTGTAGGTGAAGTTGCATAACTTAGATCGATTCCTCTCCCCCTTCACCCCCCATGTAGACCAGGCCCTACACTAACCCAATCAAGAAACAGTAGTCAGAAGTTAGTACAGGTAACTCCAAATCTAGGCTTTCAAGCAATCTAATATTGCTCATATGTGGCTGCGCACTTCTCCCCTTTCTCTCAGTAAACCTCTGTACGGACTCTAACCAAACTGCCCCTACTCTGGGGGAATGTAATGGGTTATTCGGACCAAAAGCTGGTACACTCCCAGGTTTCATTACCATACAACTGAACACTGCAAACTTTCCTCCCCCTCCCTGTGTGTTTGGCTTTAAGGTGACCAGACAGCAAGTGTGAAAAATTGGGACAGGGGGTGGAGGGTAATAGACTGAGCATGCTCAGTAACACTGCTGAAGCCCGCTGCCCTCATTCTGCCCCCACCGCTATCGGCAGGCATGGGTCGCCTCTGATCTGTATGCATTAACAAGAAGTCTTAAATACAAATCCATGTGCATATCTAATTAAACCATAAATTAATGTCATACACTTTTCCTCTTTAAATGCACATACAGAATCATTCTAAACATCCAGCAGTTAGAAGTATTTTATGGGAAAAGTTTAGTGTTGACAAAAATATCTTTCGATAACATTACTCATATAACAGTATCTTTTAAGAAAATACTTAGCCACCAAAATAAAAATAGAATACATTAAAAAACTGACAATCCAGAGGGTACATTTAAGGTGGTTGTGTTGTGCTAAAATATGCATATGTGTATTTTTTTATTTAAAAAATCTCTTGGATTGAGACCTTTTATGCCATGCTTCCGACATGGAGTAGAATTTGACACCTGAAGCATAAACCCCTGGATTTGTGAGTATAGTCCAGTGGGCAGGGCTTTGTACTGAGGTTCACGACACAACTCAACCACTGATCACTTGGGCAAGTCACTTTGGCTATAACTCCTCTCCAGACTTAATGTCTGTCTTGTCTATTTAGCTTGTAATCTCTCTGGAGCAGGGAGTGTCTTACTATGGGATCATTTAGTGCCTAGTACAATGGGACATCAATAATCAATAATCAATGGACGGACTCTAGCAATTCAAAAATAAACCAAGTGCATCAACACGAGAGGGAGGGAAAAATTCTAAACCTCTCCTTGTTTGACTTGTCTCAGTCTGTTAGCTATTTCAGGAGAGACTGCAACAGTAATTTAATAAATAGTATTTAATTAGATATATCAAATTAGAGTTGCACAAATATTTGCAAAGCCCGTGTTTGTGGTATGCTTGAGGTAATTAACCAAACATTGGAACAAATTCAATTCCCCTCCCCCTTTTTTTGGAGGAAACTAGGAGGAATAAATTATGTACGTATACTGTGGGGGCCTTGTGCTGTCTGGTTGTTTTTTAATAGCTTTGCTTTTCCTTCTGAATATGTATTATTTATGTACGTTAAGAAACAGCACACAACACAAAAGAACTTGGCCCTGAGCCTGTTCACTCAGCGCAAGGTCACGCTGCAGATTATCTGTTTCATAGCAAACGGTTTTATATGCTAATTAGGTGGGCTGGTAAATGCAGATTGAAACATCTCAAGATTCCTAGCACATAGCAAACGGTGGAATATGATTGTTTTAATGCTGTGTTTTGATGAGATTTCATGATGTGTGCGATATGGACCTTCCCTCCTCCTCTTCCCTCAGTCGGTACCAAAGGCGGGTGAAAAACTTCACATCTGAATGAAAACAGGCAACAGGCATTTTGTTGTTGCCACTTGTTTCTGTGTTTTTGTTTTGTTTTGTTTTTTGTTTTTATTAGGGCAGAATAATTTCATTCTCTTTCTACCTGGCTGGATTTTGCAGGATCAGATATGAACTAGGCTCAGAGTTTATCAGCTCTCACCTTCTCTGCTGCCCATTGCCGATTGTGCCCCTAACCAGGTGTGTCTAGTTGTAAGCGAAGACCTCCGTCCCCAAATGATCTCCAGCCAGGTGGTCTCCTGCAACTGGATTCATCACCGTTGACATCACCAGGGATCTGCCTGATTCATGTAGGGGCTTGCCCGCACACATTCAGTTATAGAATCATGGCTTAAAAGCACATTCTGGCTAGAGCAGGGATTGTATAAGAACATAAGAACGGCCATTGGGTCAGACCAAAGTTCCATCTAGCCCAGTATCCTGCCTTCAACAGTGGCCAATGCCGGGTGCCCCAGAGGGAATGAACAGAACAGGGAATCATCGAGTGATCCATCCCCTGTTGCCCATTCCCAATATCTCACTATGCATCTTGGTGAGAGACCCTAGAAGCTGCTGTGATACAAATAATAAAATAATAATAATCAATAAGAGGTTGAAATACATTTTGCATTTTCGTTGCTGATCCAACATCCCCATGTTGCACCGGTTGGAATTGGACCAAGGGTGAAAACTAGCTTGTCGCTGCACCGCTTGGATTTGACCGGCGTACCCATCAGATTCATCGTGATGGGGAGACGACAGCAGGGGAAGAGATGTGTGCATGCGGAAGAGATAAAAAGAGCTTCTGGAAATACTCTCTCTGCAGTCATTATTTATGGCATGCTTCCTGCCCGCAGCATGTTCAGCCCTTCACCAGATGGCTCCCTGCCCCAAAGAGCGGAGGGCATGTCTACACTGCAATTGGAGAGGTCATTGCAGCTTGGGTGGATATATCCAAGTTAGCTTTAATCTACCAGGAAGTGACTGGGCACCTTTGGGAAGCAGCAGCACCATGGCTAGGCGGGACTGCAGAGAAGAGCCCCCAGGTAATGTACACAGATGACGTGTGGGCCAGGCTGTGACGGCCAGGTGATAGAGCTGGGTATAGTTCCATGTGGAACTTAAGGGGGAGCAGCAGCAGCTGGGCAGGGAACCAGTGGAGAGGGGCCCCAGTGGGTGACACTGGCTGATTTAGTTTGATTAGATGCTCTCACACCTTGGGACACATAAGGTAACCCAGTGTTTCACCTCCATCTGTTTCTTGATCCATTACAGTTGGTTTCCATGACAGCGGCATCTTTTTCAATGGCTTTTTTATATTTCATCAGTTGTCCTCCTCTTTTCTATCCTCCACCAGGCGGTATCCAGTCAAAGACTTGTCTAGGAATATGGATTGTTTTTTACATCCGTACAACATCTCCAAACCACTTCTTTCTTGAATCATTGGCCATGTCTACTCTTACCAATAGATCAGCATTGCTGTAATCAGTGCTGCGGGTGTCAATTTAGCGGATCTGGTGAAGACAAGCTAAATCGATGGGAGAGCACTCTCCCATCGATTTGTGTACTCCACCTCCACGAGAAACATAAGGGAAGTCGTTAGGAGAGCATCTCCCGTCGACACAGTGCAGTGTAGACACCGCAGCAAGGGGCTCTAACTACGTCAACTTCAGGTATGTTTTTTCACGTAAGTGAAGTTGCGTCACTTAGATCGATTTACTGCGGTAGTGTAGACCAGGCCATTGTCTCTACAGTCTGTTGGCCAGTCCTGTGTAACACATCAGCGTAAGTTACTTTATCCCACTAGTGGCCACCAAGTATTCTCCGCAAGCATCTCTGCTGGCGTGCGGTAAGTTTCCTGTGATGGGTTTCTAGCATATGCCAGTTTTTAGAAACATGTAACAAAGGGGAATTCATAGTGACATTGTATAAACTTAAAAGCTTTTATGGGCTTTGGACTGAGCGTGGTCTGGAGGGGGAACAATTGTCTGAAGAGTGCTGACTCTCCACTGGACTGCCGCAGAGGCCCAAACAAGAACTGCTATTGCTCACTTTGAACTGTAACAGGTAAAGTCTCTGTACCTACGGTATCTGCAACCTTTCCTTTTCCTGCCAGCCCTAGTGACCTACCCCTTCCCTTAGCCATGTGTCTGAGTGGGTCTTGGGACCCACCATGGCTATCACCTGTAGAGTTTAACAGCTGCCTAAGAGTTCTGGTACACCTAGCACGCTGCTGGCACCTTAGGGATTTGGTGTGTACTCCAGCGCTGAGCAGCTGTCATAATTACATGTGTGTTCATGGGGCACTGTGCAAGCAGCGGGCAGATGGGCCCTTATGAGTCACACCTCCCTGGCCTGCAATCGTGATTATTGCTTTATGCCTCGGAATGAAAACACGGACCTTAAAAAAAAAAGCACCGTGTGCATCAGAAAGCAGCTGCAGAGCATTGAGAACATAGTACATCCTCCCCTGCTGTGCCCATTTTGCTGACTATTTATGGGCCCCAACGTGGGTGAAGCCTTCGGTAGTACCACGGAGCAGCAATCCCAGCTCCCTGCTTGCCAAGGCGCATATTGCCAGAGGGACTGCCCCGCTCCATGCAGCAACGACGGCCATGCTCCTCTGTCAGAAAGGCCCTGCCAGCCGCAAGACTGGAGGCTACTGAGCCGAGGGACACAAATCAGAGGGGGAAAAACATGCATTTCTTAGAGCCGAACGGGAAGCTGGCCAAGGCAGAGCTGAGCAGCTGCCTGTCTTCGAATTACTAAAGGGCTCAGACAGTAGAGAGGACAGTTACTGCAGAACGTCTAACACGGTGCTCGCCACAAATAAGGTCACTTCCGACTTTTTTCCGAGGGTGACCAGAGAGCAAGTGTGAAAAATTGGGATGGGGGTGGGGGGTAATAGGTGCCTATATAAGAAAAAGCTCCAAATATCGGGACTGTCCCTATAAAATCGGGACATCTGGTCACGCTATTTCTTCCAAACGTTGCCAGGTGAGCAATTTGCTGTGCATGTCTCTGGTCTAGTCACTCCCACTGCAGACAGCTATGGTGGTGCTGGCCTGTTCTTCCACAACGTCTTTCCACTTCACCGAGCAGGAGGAGGGAAGCGCCATATGTGACCCTCAGGGGCTTACAGTCCCTGGCCTGATGTTGTGTGCTGAATACAAACAGTGCAATGGCAGGGCCTTCTTCGGAAAGCCGTGGTTGTGAGCAGGGATAGTGGAGAAGGCTGTTCTCTAAACAGACAAACAGTTCCTTTCAGACAGAAGTGGGGAAGAAAAGAAGGAAAGGGACAAGAGAAGAAACAGGTTACCATAGCAACTAGCACCACTTTCATTAGAGAAAGTGAGGAAAGAATCAAAGATAAGAAAGTAATCAAACCAGCTTAAAGAATATAAAAAATAGAAATTGTTTATGAATTATATATAAGCTTGCAGAGCCCTCTTATGAATCAATTCAAAAGAAAATAGATATGTTGAATAAATTTAAAGGAAAAGGAAAATATATTTGAATTCAGTCCCTTCACTATAAATTATGGTTATTTTATTTAGAATTACTGGTCTGCTTGGGAAATATCACAGCAAGAGAAGTGAATTAATAAACATCCAGATATCTAAATATACTTGTGCCCCACTGGCATGGAATGAATGGCAGACATTTCTGGAGAATAGGGAGGGTCAACTTGCATTTTCACTGTGGTCCCTTTTTCTCATGATGCAAAAACATGGAAAGATTCAATTAAACTGAAAGGTGGCAAATTCAAAACCGATAAAAGGAAATATTGTCCCACACAATGCACAGTTAGCTTGTGGAACTCATTGCCACAAGACATTGAGATGAAAAGCTTTACAAAAAAAGATTGGCCATTTATATGGCTAATGACAGGGCTGGATTTAGGAGCAGGCAACCCAGGCAACTGCCTAGGGTGCTGGGCTCGGGGTTGGGGTGCTGGGTTCAGGGTGCTGTTTTTGTGGTTAGCGACAAAAGGGAAAATAGAACCGTGACGTTGCACTCTATATGATTTTATGAAAATATGCTAATAAGTGTGAATATAATGTAACTGGAATATGCTTCATGCAAAATGTCTCTTGTAAGGTATCATTACAAAGCTTATAATCTACTGAGTGTGGTCATCCTATTTGTATAAATGTATCATTCTTGTATCTGGGACTAGAAATATGAAATATAACTCTGAGGGCCTATTGTAATTATGCAAAGTGTGGGCCATTAATGGTAGTTTGGAATTTTGATGACTCCCATTAACCAGGGCAATTGACTGAAGATGGCTCTGTATACGTGTGTGCTGGCACGTGGGTAATGAAGTCTTATAGTGACATGTGATCATGTCACCTGAACTGGAATCCATCTTTAACCTGGTGCTTTTCCATTTAGAAGGGGGTGGGGGAGACCCAGAGATACAAAAGATTGCCGCCTTATGCAAAAGATGTATAAATGGGTGGAACAGAACAAATGGGGTGGCCATCATGAGAAATCCCCTAGCTATCACCTGAGCTGGAACAAGGGCTGTACCAGGGGAAAGGATTGTGCCCAGACTAGGAAGGCGTCCAGTCTGTAAAAGAAACTTATTGAAAGATCTCTGAGGGTGAGATTTTATCTGTATTCAGTTTTATTACTGTACTAGGCTTAGACTTGCGTGTTTTATTTTATTTTGCTTGGTAATTCACTTTGTTCTGTCTGTTACTACTTGGAACCACTTAAATCCTACTTTTTGTATTTAATAAAATCACTTTTTACTTATTAATTAACCCAGAGTATGTATTAATACCTGGGAGGGGGGAGCAAACAGCTGTGCATACCTCTCTATCAGTGTTATAGAGGGCGAACAATTTATGAGTTTAACCAGTATAAGTTTTATACAGGGTAAAACGGCTTTATTTGGGATTTGGACCTCATGGGGAGTTGGGCATCTGAGTGTTAAAGACAGGAACACTTCTTAAGTTGCTTTCAGTTAAGTCTGCAGCTTTGGAGCAAGTAATTCAGACCCTGGGTCTGTGTTGGAGCAGACAGGAGTGTCTGGCTCAGCAAGACAGGGCGCTGGAGTCCCAAGCTGGCAGGGAAAGCAGGGGCAGAAGTAGTCTTGGCACATCAGGTGGCGGCTCCCAGGGGGTTTCTGTGATCCAACTCGTCACAAGAACGTTTGAAGTAAAACATTTCAGGTATTCTGTATGTGGATTCATTTTTCACTAACCTCCTAGGATGTTCTGGGCCTTTGTAGAATCTCATGGAACCTACTGGAAAAGGCCTAACAGAACCGTCTATGAACATTTTGAGTGAGAATAAAATAAAGCTTCATGACTGCTGTGGCCAAGGTTACGACAACGACGCAAACATGAAGGGAAGAAACAGTGGCGTCCAGGCAAGGATCCTTGCGCTGAATCCAAAAGCTTTTTTCATGCCTTGTGGCTGCCGTTCCCTCATTGCAGCGTCATCGTCTTTAGATTCCGCACTTCTCTGCGTAGTACTGCAAAGGAGATACGTCCTGTTTCCAGCATCAACTACCAGGTGGAAGATCCTCACGGACAATGTTACAAATCTGACCCTGAAGCCGCTAAGTGACGCTCACTGGGAGAGCCGCATTGACAGCAAAAGGCCAGTGAAGTGCCAAGTAAATGAGATTTATGACTCCTGTAGCGGGCAGTGCATGTCAATTAGTTACACATGTTAATTAGCTACACCCAGTCCTTTTTGCAGAGTTCAGAAACAAGTCTCCAAGTCTTAAATTACATCCTTTATGTGCTGCAACAGTCAAGAAAAAATTTGCTGTTCTCCAAAAACATGCTAAATAACACTATTAATCATAGAGCTACACAATAATATTGGCATGCCGCACACATTACTTCATAAATAGTGCACAATTACTTAGTGGCTCCTTTTTTCTCAGGCTGTCCTTGATGTAAGACGCGTTCGCATTCTTCTCCCCTGCGCTGCTGAAGTGCATTAAAATCCTGCTTTGTAACTAGCATCCCACTCAGATACATAAATCCCAAGCTCTTAAAAGGAACTTTACAAAGAAGGTGCTTTATTTATTAATGCATACATTTATATCAAGTGCCAATCCCTGCAACAACTTACAGCTTTTAATACATATACTGGTAAAACAATGCCACCCACAAAGAGCAGTCAAACCCCACTGTTCTGCTGAGCAAACCCCACAGTCCTACAGACTTCAAAGATCACCTCTCAAGTAGGAATATGATGTCTATTTAAATAGCAATGGACCCTGCAGGACAGAAATTCCCTAGTGGGCAGCAGGAATTTTCCATGCTTCAGGATTTTCCCCCACTAGCAAGACAGGAGTAGCCTCACTACTTATAAAGTACTCTTGCCAGGACTTTATAATGCACCATTCCCTGAAACCCACTGGACTTGGGCTCCAATGAATCACCTGTGACAACGAGTACAAGAGCAAAGGGCCAGCTAATGAAACTGGAAGGTGGCCAGTTCAAAATTAATAAAAGGATTTTTTTTTCACACCACACACAATCAGTCGGTGGAACTCATTGTCACCAAACTTCATTGAGGCCAAGGGAAAAAATGTCCAGAACACCTAAGTGACTTTCTAGCACCCATTCAAAGTCAATGGAGTTAAGAGCCTACCTGGGGTTTGTGCCTCTGTAACCTCCTGCTTAGGCTCTTCAGGAGAGACCCTATGCTTTTTAACACTGTTATCAATGTCCTGGAAGGAAACATAAGATCATCACTGATAAAGTCTGCAGATGACACAAAAAGTAGGGGGTGGTAAATGGTGAAGAGGACAGGTCACTAATACAGAGCAATGTGGAGCGCTTGACAAGCTGTACGCATTTTAATACAGCCAAATGTAAATGGGCACATCTAGGAACAAAGAATATGGGACTCTATCCTGGGAAGCAGTGACTCTGTACAAGATTTGGAGGTCGTGGTGGATAATCAGCTGAACATGAGCTCCCAGTGCAATGCTGAGGCCCAAAGGGCTAATGAGATCCTTGGATGCGTAAACGGGAATCTCGAGTAGAGAGGTTATTTTACCTCTGTAATTAGGAACATAAGAATGGCCTTACTGGGTCAGACCAAATTGGCAATGGTGCAATCACTGCTGGAATGTTATGTTCAGTTCTGGTGTCCACAGTTAAAGAAGGATGTTGATAAATGGGAGAGGGTTCAAAATAAGCCACAAGAATGATTAAAGACTTAGAAAACATCATTTATAGTGAATTAAAAAGGACTGGACATTTACATGTCTAGCAGAGATGGAATAGTAAATACTAACAACATACACAAGAGTTTGGAAGGGTAAACTTCAGCGCATACAACAACTTCTACCTATCTGTGTTTAGGAGGAAGCATTCCCTGGTGGCAGGTTGTCCTATAACTGTGTGGCAACATCCCATGTGACTCTTTGGAGGCTTGAGAGTGAAAGTCTAACTTAAATGGACAAAATCTATTTATTGTTATGTATTTATTTAGCTTTAAATAATAATGGGAAGATGCCTAGCCAAGACTGTATGTGGCCTACTATGCCATTCATCATACAAGAAAATCCCAGCAGCATTAAGGTTATTTGGTCGATGTTTTATTTCCCATCAACCTAGCATTAATTATCATGAACCAAAGGCCAGGAGCCTCCTTTCCCAATAACTCCCCCTCCTTGGGATGTGGCACCAAGGGAAGAGAAATTAAGCAACTTATTTCTGTCTTACACCTTCTCCTTACCAATATACCTTGTCTCCCTCTGCCAGCGAGAGCTGGTTGACATTTTTCATACGAATAGTTTATTCGCCAAAAGATGAAGTTTGGGTTGACACAAAGCTATTCGCGAATTTGACACAAATGTCCCAAATAGTTTCATCCCATGTATTTTTCCGAGACATGGATGCCATTCACAAAAGAAGAGAGGGTGGGGGAAGAGGATGGCTATGAATTGTCATTATTATTATTAATGGCACTGAATAGGCTATGGGGCAAGGAAAGAGCGTGAGAATCTATAGTCTAGTGGTTGTCTGGGCACCCACAGAGGATGTGAGAGACCCAAGTTCCTGTCCCTACTCCAATGACTAGTTATTTGTACAGCATGGAACAGTTTCCAGAGGAGAAACTGCTTGAGCTCCTTGCCAGGATACCCCTTAGCCCCGTGGCTAGGCTGCTCTCGGGAAATTTGTGAGACCCATGTTCAAATCCCATTTTCACATCAGGCAGAGGTGGGAACAGATCCTGTGTCACTTGCCTGCTAGGTGAGTGCCTTGACTACTAGGCAAAAAGGTATAATCAGGTTGCTGCGGCCTCCTCTTCCAGCTGTTTTGTGACTCTAACCCTTTAGAATAATATGTTTTGTTTGTCCTGAAACAGACTTTTTTCAATTAGCCATTTTTTGTTGTTGCAATTTTTGATTCAGCTCAGGTTGATCTGATTTTTTATTATTAATTATTATTATTATTATTATTCAGAACTGCCAGCAAACCAAAAGCCCAGTTCTTTGCCCAGCTACCAGTGGGGTCAAGGAATCCAACACAACCATACTGCAATCTCGGAACTCCATGTTCCCAGAACATGGCTGTGTCGTCCCGATGGCAGTCAACGTAAGCTGGGCAGGCAACTCGTGAAACCCCCAGGAATTGCTGTCAGAGATCTCTTGTCCCCTTCCTCCACCGGCTCACTACTTCACAGCATCCGTCTCTCATATCTAAGGGCCTCACTGCCTACAGTCCCATCCCTTAAAAAAACAAAGGTCCCTCTCATTACTGCACCCCCTTGGACTCTCCCCTGCGAGTCTGTACCCGGCCAGGGCCACTGCAAGGATATTTTGCACTCTAGGTGAAACTTCCACTTTTCTCCCCCTCCCCTCGCCCTGGAGCATCGCTTATTATAAACTTTTAAAAATGAACACTGCATAATGTGGCATTGTTAATTAGAATTAATCCAAGGGGGTCAGAGGAGATGATCACAACGGTCCCTTCTGGCCTGGGGGAACCTATGAGCAAGGAGGAGGCTGAGAATGTCCCCAGCTCGCAGGGTCTCTAAACGTTCCCAGGCTCTGAGTACTTCGTCCTCCGGGGGGGGACCCAGGGGCAAGGAGGGCAGAGCCGGGCTCTCCCAGGGAGCAGGTGAGGATCTCCCTGGGGATCAGGGCTGGCTCCCCGCATGGGCACAGGGCCACGGGGGGGGGGGGGGGGGTCGGTGTTTGAAAGCAGCACCTGCACCAGCCCTTTCCCCTCCGTCGTGCTGAGGGGTTTAGTTTCACTTTCCCTCGCCCCAGGAGGCGGCTGAGCCCGGCCTCAGGCGTGTCGCATTGGAGGGCGAAGCTCACCTGAGCTCAGGACCGCGTCCTGCCTCCCCCAACGGCTCCGTCCCTCAGCACCGCGCCCGGCTGGCTGTCTCCTCCTTGCTCCGCCGCAGGCTCCCACTGACCGTCCTGCATGGCGCCCCTCGCTGCGGGGACAGGTTTATTCTGGAGGCCTCGCTCCCCGCCCTGCCCCGCTCAGTTGACTCCTGCAACGCCGGACACCGCTTTCTGGCGCTCCCAAATCTTGGCACCCTAGGCGGCCGCCTAGTTTGCCTAATGTTTACACCGGCCCTGTTCCCAGCCCAGATGCTGTTGAGGGGTCAAGGCCAGGCTGATTTAGTGGGGGGGCCCTTGCCCACATGATGCTGAAGCTACAATGTAGGGGAAGCTCCCAGCCCTCGTGGTCTGAGGGGCCGTGGCCAGGCTGTGAGGTAGCAAAGCAGTGGCTCCTGTCCCAGCTGCTGAGTCCTTGCTGTCTGGGGAGGGCCCCGGCCATAGGCTGCGCCGGTGGTGACGGGGTAGGGCAAAAGCAAAGTAGCTCAGAGCAGAGGCTGCTGTCGCTGCCCCTGTAAAGGAACCCGTTCGGGTAGTTGAGGACACACCGTAGGGATCTAACGCCCGTGCAACTCCCGCCAGCACCCATGGGTGCAGGACGTCCGGGACGCGGTGGAACGGGGCGGTTTCAGCACATGGAGGAAGCAGGATTTGGAAAGCCAGCACCTAGAGGGCTGATCCAAAGCCCCCTGAAGTCAAAGAGACTCTTTCCAGGGACTTCAATGGCGTTTGGGTCAGGCAAAGTGCACGGGCTCTGGAGATTGTAACACCAAGATACCGAGCTCGCCTACAACACCTTCCATTCGTAGCGCTCCAAATACTTAACGAGTTGATAAGCATCATTCTCCCCATTTGACAGTTGGAGAAACTGAGGCACAGAATGGGGAAGTGACTTGCCCAAGGTCACCCAGCAATCCGGTGGCAGACCTGGGACTAGAACCCAAGTCTCCTGACTCCCAGTCTAGTGCCCTACTGTTGCCTGGTCTGTTGATTGTGTATGAATTATGCTGATTACTTAGGAAGTCCCAGTGAACCCTCTGAGGTTTGGTAGGTGCTCATCCCAAGAGCAGGCTCAGTTTTATCAGAATTGCTGTTCGTGCACAGGTGCAGCGCTCACACTTAGGAAAAGCCTTCGGTGTTTGCAGTAGTTTTATTACCACTGTTAGCAAGGTTACAAGCACTCCAATCCAGCAAGGTAGAGAGAGAGAACACGGAATGAGCATCTGAGCATCCATAGCCTCACACCATTCCTTGCAGAAAAAGCTGAGGCCTTAGTCATTATCTTCCTCATCATCTTTATCTTCCTCATCACCCTCAGGAGTGGCCCCCGTTCTGGCACCTCCCAAGACATGCAAGCTGGGATACAACTTGTATAACCTGTTACACTGACGACACTCTGCCTAGTGCATGTTCAGGAGGGGTTTCATCCCCTTTTCCTTACTTGTATTTCCTCACCCTACTAATGCTGGGGTGCCCTTCTCCCTAAGGGTGCTGCTCCATTTACCGCTAACTTATTAACATACGCGTCAAATAGTCACCAAGGTAGTCTTGTGGTTGTGCATCTGCATCTAATGCTGTTCCTAAGCTGGTATCACTGGTATCCTGTGGTTACCGGTCAGCGGTGTAGGCATGACAGCATTCTGTCTCGTCACACCTTCTGATCTAAGGTTACTCCTGGTTAACCACGTATGCTAAGACTTTTGGGGGCCTTATGGCTTGTCTAGCTAAGCCATTGTCTTACAGGCCCAAGGCCTGTAGGTTCATTGCATGACTGCCTTAACTTGTGTCTATGCCTTACCTAGCAGATACCTATGCCTATAGGCTACAGTATCCACTAGGCCAGGCTGCCTCTGCTTCCTCATATGTACAAAGGGAGAAACTGGGCATGGACTGAGGTCAGAGCCTGTGGATTTTTGACTAAGTGGATCCAGGACATATTCCCCTTGCACGGGAAGAACTCATTGGTTGCAGAGACTTCACTGTATTTGCGACTCCAGCAGAAACCTCAGAGTGTGTCTGAAGTCCTGTGTAGGGACCCTGAGAGATCACGTTTTATGTGTGGGAAGGAGACTGGTCCCCTAACTAACTGAGCCTCACACTGCCACTGTGAGGTAGGTATAGGTTTTTTATCCCATTATACAGATGGGGAAACTGAGGCAGAGTTTTTAATAACTTGATACAGTGAAGCAATGACAGACTCAAGAGTAGAACTCAGAAGTGCCTGTTTCTTTTCTGGCTCTTACAATCTCTCATATTAATCGATGTGATTCCTAAGCCCTTTTTTCACTACACAGCTCTTTACAAAAAAAATGCAAACATTCACGGCAATATTTGAAATGCAGACGCAACAGCACAGGTTGACACCAAAGGAGAAAATTCAAATGCACTAACAGGCACCTGTCTGGTGTCACTGCCCAAGCTGAGAGAAATACAACAGAGTGGGGGGCAGGGTGTAAGCAGTGAATAGTAAATGAAATGTAATATCGTTGAGTAGTTCTGATCTAAGGTGTCGTTGTTCACACAGCCAATATCATTCTACACACCACACTCCAGAAACTTCACCTGAGCATGTGCCTTTTTCAATCCAGTTGACCCACGTACGACAGAATTAAATGTGTTCGGGCTGATGCAAGACAAACCTGAACTTGACTGCAAATTTGCCTGATTAAAATAGTCAAACACTAAATACTATAGAATTTGGAATAAAAACAGCCTTATTTAGTGTCTGAAGAAGTTTCTTGATTAAAATCCTTTCGGTTACACACGTGGATTTTAAGTGCCCCAGTAAATCTGTCATTTTGCCAATTGGGAAATGTGTTTAAAGATGTTCTAAATAAGGCCGACTGAGTAAATAAAAGCAAGAGTCAGGAAAGGCATCCGTGAAATAATGCTGAACATACACTTCCGTGCGTGCATTGCATTGCAAAGTGCAGAAAAGCGCTTGGTTTCTCGCGGTGCAGCCGGAGATTGAATTGAAGATTGCTTACAAGCACCACCTATGAATGTCAAATTGGAAGCATGTTACAAACTCTTCATTATTCCCACAAAACCATTATTGCTGCTGAAGCAGTTTAGAAGCAGCAGAAGCTGAAATCGATACTTGGCATTGTTTTAAATAATAACAGAATGGCATTTTCTCTTGTCCCCAGTCTATTATAAAAACATTTTAAAGGGATGGGATGGGACAGGGCACTGTGATACTAGCGGCTCTTTTATTTCTGTTCCTCTTTATTTTAATTAAACCTATGCATCATACGTAATGTGGTCTTGGTCTTGGCCTTGGCTAGTGAGACCAAGGGCCTGATCCTAGCCAACAATCTGAATGGGCGTCTTTCCCTTGACTCCAGTGGACTTTGCATCGGGCCCCAATTTTAGACAAGATTATTGTTAATTAGTATCACAGGTGAGCAAACATGTGCTAGGCCCAAAGGTGACATGGGAGGGGGGTATGCGGGGTCATGTGCCCCCACCCCAGATTTGCTGCTTGGCTTGTACTGGGCATGCTTGGTAAGGCTGCTGAAGCCATCCGCCCTCACTCTGCCCTCACACTATCGGGAAGCACGGGTCGTCTCTGCTTGACATCATCCTGGCCTCAAAGATTTGACAGTCTGAGGCCTCTGATTCAGGAAAGGATTTAAACCCCATTAATTGATGGCATTTCCAGTCTCTCCTGGATTAGCTAGCGAGTTCAGGAAAGATTTATTTATTTATGAGCTTTGAGCCTTTCCTTGCAAAGAATGAAAGGAAGCAACACAAAGCAAAGCCGCCAGAGTTCACACAAGGTGGGAGGCTTCAAGCCCATTGTGAAATGTATATTGTTTACTTGCTTACCAAGGGTCTAAACCAGCTACTTGAATTGCTTCATTGGCTGAAAGCTCTGCCATGAGCTTAAAGAAAATAGCTTTCCACTCATGAGATGGAGAGTCTGACAGATCAGCCTGTTCTCACTGCAGCGAGGGGAGACTGCAACAGGAGCTCAGAGGTCCAAACTGTCTCACTAATCTCTGGGACGCATGGCCTGGAGTCTGGGAGCTGTCAGCTTTACCCACATGGTTCTACTCTACCTGTTTTGGATTCCTGGGTCAGAAAGGATCTGTTTGTACTGAAGGCAGTCAGACCACGGGAAAACAAATTTTATATTTGTTAATTGTTTTCTGTTCCAATAGAACAGGTGCAGCCACTCACCTAGGTTCTGGAGGCATATAGGTCTAGGGAGGGTTTAATTTAGGGCCAGATTCTACTCCTACTGAAAGCAATGGGAGTTTTTACCTTGATTGCAAAGATAGTGGGACAGGGGTCTTTGTCTTCTGCCAAACCCGGTCATTTCTGCATAGTAAGAATCCTCCTTGGTATGTGTTAACTATTTAGCTTCTCAGGAAGGGCTAGTTGTTGTCAATTCCTCAGCTCTCCTTTTATTTCTGGATGGTGCTAAGTGTTCGGACAGGGCTTAAAGTGGTTTCTTTAGCTCTGGAAGACACAGCAGCAGCTGGGAAGAAATAAAGCGGGAAGTGTATGACCCTAACGGCATCCCAGTGCTAGAGGCTGGGGGCTCACTGGTAACTGATAGTGAGTTTCAGCCGGCCTGACCAGTTCAACGTGCTCCAACTCACTAGTATCACAACCCGTATCTGATACGTGTCATGCAAGGCATCATTGGGAAACTAATACCACATTGGTCATTAATATTCTTGTTTGGGTGTATGTGGTAAACACTCCAGGGACCATAAAAATATAAAGCAAATGTGGAACTGAAATGTGTTTACCAGAGAAGTCTAGGGAGGTTTCTCCCAGACAAAGGACAGGGCTACGGCTCCAGACAGGTGCCATCAGAGTCCATTAGCAATCACATGTCAAGTGACCATTCATTTGCATTTTAGCAAACACCAGTGGAAGAAAAAAACAGCCTGGAATTTCCTTCACCAGCAGACTCCATGACTCCTTCCTCGCAGCTCACATGAACGTTACTTTGGGGGTAGGCTTCAGAAGGATCCATTTAGAAGGTTCTGTGGACTATAAAAGAGATGAGACATTATCTTGCACCTTAGAAGACAAAGGAACAGAGCACTTGGGACTTCGTGGGCGATCCTGACCAGAAGGGTCGCCAGCCATCTTGCTGGAAGATGTTGTGTTGAGAATCTTACCTTGAACTCACACTATCGTTTTGTTAAGTCTTAGCCGCTAAAATGTGCTTTTCACTGTTTTGTAACTCTATCATTCATACCTGAACTCATTTAAAATCCTATTTCCTTTTGTTAATAAACTTGTTTTACTTTTAACCCAGTGCTGGGTTGGAATTGAATTGATTGCTAACTCCAGTTAAACTCATAAGCTGGGCAATTTGTCACTTTAGAGGAACAAACCAACCTTATTATTCCTCTGAAGGATCCAGGAAAGGGCTGGACGCTGTTGGGGTCATCTTGCCAGGCGTCATCAAGGCTGCTGGAATCTGAGTTGCTGATCCAGAGCTGCTTATCAAACAGTGCGTGCTTGTCTACTGGCTGGGAACGTCCAAACAAGGTAACTACCACTGCCGAGCATTTTAAGGCACCCAGGGTCATAGGCGGTGACTCTGTGGGTGGAGCATCCATGGGAAAAAATAGCAGCCCCTCAGATCCGCTCCTCCCCTTCCCGTCCAGCCCGCTGTGAACAGCTGTTCAGCGGCGTGCAGGAGGTGCTGGGGGGAGGGGGAGGAGCAGGGGCAGGAAGAGCTGGAGCAGGGGCAGAGTGGGGGTGAGGGCTTGGGGGAAGGGGTATAGTGGGAGCAGGACCTGGGGCAAAGTGTGGGTCAGGCATCCCCTGGGAACTCAGGGATGCTCAGGTTTACAAAGCAGGTAAAGACATAACCCCTTACTGGTCTGGATTGCACCCCAGAACATGACAAAGGGCCACCAGGAGGTGTGAAAAGCTGTTCAGTGACTTCCCCCTGATTCAATGCCAGACCTTTCTCTCTTCACCAGAGGAGCCAGGTCTGGACAATAATTAACAATTAAGAAATATGTTGGGTCCCATTTATTTCTAAGATTTCCCCATCTGCATATGCTAATAATCAATATTTCTTAGCCTCAATATTTGAGGGGTACATAGAAACACCTGCTTTCTTTTCAGACCAATGCGCTTGGATTAATGGTGTACATTTTAATGGACTGAATCATTTCAACAGAGTGCAAAGGACTAATTTGTATTGCATAAAAAGCTAACGTAACCTGAACTGTAGCCATCGCATTTTGAATATATCAAGTCACATTCAAAGACAGCCAAATCCTGTGTCAAACCAAATACTCTTTACATAGTTCGCTAGGCAGGTTAGACACTTCTACCCACTGGTAAAAGACATCAGTCAATAGCAATACAATTAGTGGAAAGGATCTCACCGCCCAGGGCTGTGGCCTTTGACACTGAAGAGTAGGAGGCTCGCACCCTGCCAGCTGGGATTTAAATGGACTACTTAAATAACGGTACAGGGTGCGTTAATTCCCACAGGGTTCCTCATATTTTTCCGACAGATTTTGACAGATTTCTGTCTCCTGCATCCTAGTTGTAGGTTGTCATAACTACTATGAGGAAAGCAATTTACACCCACGCACCGCAATAAAAATGTCTCTAGAAGCTCGTCAAGAAGTACAAAAATAGAATAAAGCAGGAGACTTAGTTACAGGGCCCAGCTCTGATCTCATTCACACCAGCTGCAGTGAAATAACTCCACTGAATGAAGGGGGGTTACCCTAGGGTTCCACTAATGTAACTGAGCAGAACCAAGCCTACAGTTGTGATGTGATAGAATATTATATACTGCCTCAGTATAATGGGAGATTTTTAAGCATTAGTGAACCTAATTCCTGGATTGGGAGTGACCTGATATTCCATGAATAGGTGACAGACCTCTTTTCACACAGCTTAAAAATAGAACTTACCATAGCAGATACGTGGCATATTACCCACAGGAGTTGAGCACATTAAAATATGGAGGTACCACGTCCAGTAAAGTAGGGCAGCATCAGAAGTTAGTCACGCCAATGTATTTTGCCAGAAGATAAATGCATTTCGCTCACCAGAGAAGTTACATTTGGAAAAAAAGGGTATGGAGAAAGACAAAGCAGCAAATAGTTCAAAATATAGTTGAATGTAATAGAAAATGAAAACTCAAGATGCTATGCACTGAGCAGAAATGCCCAAGGAAATTTAATGAGGCAGCCACCTTTGGAAACGAGGACGGAGACATAATCAATAATTTGATCAAAGTGCGTAGACCTCCCTCAGCATATACCGTGAGCACGGTTGAACCTGTGTCATTCAGAAACACAGCACATACTGCTACCCTCTGAGCTAAAGGAACCACCTCCTCAATTGTGACTAGCAGTTGGTTGTTATCTTCTAGTGAATTGGCTACTGGAGGGGAATGCAACACACTTCTGCCAACATTTTGGGAATATACAAATACTATGGTGGAAGAATTGTCTCACCAGCTTCAGTGCTGATTAATGGGTAACTTAAATCCAGGCTACCAGACTCTGTCCAAATATTAATGCCAGCAGAGACGACATGTAGCGGGCGCATGGGGGTCAAGTGCCCCCCCTCCCAGATTGGCCTGCTGGGGGCAGGGAGGGAGAGGGGCTCTGTCTTTCTCTCCCCACGCCTTCCCTCTTCCCCCAACACGTTCACCACTCTCCCTGACAGGTGGAAGCGAACCGGAAACATGCCGGGGGGGAGCGGGGACAAAACAAACTTACCATCTAACAATTGGGTTCTGTTGAGTCAACTAAAAACATTTGGGGGCCACTGAATAGAGCCCATATAGAGCCACAGATTTTGAGTCTCCTCTCACTACATAAGTTTCAAGCTTGTGTAACTACATGGACTCTGGTGAAGTAACTCCTGATTCACACCAGTGCCTTCACACCAGAATGAGGCCCGTAATTCCTCCACAGTAAATACCCAAACCCCATCCTAGCTAAACCACAGCAAAGCGTGTGAATTGGCTGTTATGCATGAAGTGGGATTGTAATTTATGTAGATAGAGAGATGGGTAAAATCTGGGGGTTGATTTTGTTTTTTCTAAACCTCAGTTGGGGTCGGTCGTTCAGATTTGGTTCCAATTATATTCAAACTCCAAAGTTTAGATAATGTTCTTAATTCAGGTCCAGATCTTTGTAAACAGGCAGGTGTTGGTAAAGCCGTAGGTTTTCTTCCAAAGCCGCATCAGTCGGGTTTGTAAATGTGAAAACCAGGGATGTGCAGAGCAGCTCTTACTATTGTGCAGAGATGCATGGTGGTCACTGTCCTTATTGGAACATGGGACTCTGGACTGCAGGGAAGAACAGAGAGCTGAAGCCTACAGCTAACAGCAAGCTCTGGCTTCCATGATGACACTTTTGTAATCTCTAATTAAAGAATGAAATAGTTAAATACAAGCTCCCTTGGCTTTCAGAAGAGCCCCACAAGGGCTAGGTTAGCCCTTTGCAAAACTATAGCAGCAGAGGTTACACTTTTTCCATTTCCCATCTGAAAATGAAGAATTCTCTGACTCCATACCAAACTTTGTAACACCTGGGAAGATGGAAGCACTTGGTCACACGCTAAACTCAACCCCATATTCAGCTGAAGGCAATCATACATGAGAAATGGGTCAGAAGCACAAAGTTCAGACCCATATCTGAACTTCCCCAAAGTTTGGGGCAGTTTGGAACCGGAGCTTCACTTCAGGTTCATCTCCAGCATTTAGGCTTTTTCCTCCTCTAGCCAGGAGAGAGAGAGAGGGTGAGGTTTAATAAATAATTAAGGTCAGATCAACATCTGCATTAAATGTTATGTAGCTCTATTGTCTCCCATGCAATCCAGTATCTTTAGATCAGCAAAGTGCCAAGCACAAAGCTTATTAGATGCCATGTCTCCTTGTCACTATAAATGGCCTGCTAGCCTTGAAAACTCTTCCCAGAATTTTCTTTGGATGATGGAGAATTTTTCTTGAAGGAAATGGTAACTCTGATTTACACTGAAGAAAAACAAACTGCCTCAATTCACAGACCAGACACTCTTAAGAATATGGCCATAGAATTTTTCACTGCAATCCTGTAGACTCAAAACGAATGAAGATTTATAGCCAAACCTAGCTAAAAAGACCATCAAAACAGAGGAAATGGAGAAGGTGACGTGTTTGGAGGGAGCAAAAATCGCAGCGATTTGGAGTTCTTGTAGCAAAATGTCTGCTAGAGCAGAGACGTTATTTTCCACAATTTGTTTCCCCCTAGTTAGTATATTTTCTTGGTCCCTGCCTCGTTCTAGAAATGCTTGTCAGCAAGAAGCCAGTCGGCGTACTTCATGCTTCTTCCAGCACAATGCAGCTGCAGTAGATTTTACTGCAGTGTCCACTCTGGCTTAAAAGAAAAGTGTGCCGATGGTTATTAGCTAAATTAACATATTAACCCCTTCTGCATGGAGCATTGTTATTATTTATTCATGGGGCCCCAGCATGCTGATCACTGCACAGACAGAGAGGCCGACACAGACCCTTGCCCTCGACGTGATCACGGTCCAATTCAAACGGCGCTGTTCAGATGCAAGTGCTTCTCAGAAGGAGGGTAAAATCTCAGAGAGGTTTGCTGCTTCTGGGAGGTGGATGATGCTTTTATTTATTGCAAAGACCTCGGTGGATTATCCAGCCGGGATTATTGTTCTTTGCAAGAGGAGCATGTTTTACAAGGGGATTGAAAGGAAGAGGAGGAGGTCATTTGACACACAACGAATAGGAAGTAGTTCCATAGGAGACATCTGTTCTTGTCTTAATTTGAAGGATAATGTCTAGTGCAATGGTGGGAAAACCTCAGCAGTTTAATTTCATTACTGCACATCACCAGAGTGTGACTGTATCCAAATAACCCCATCTAGGTATCCTCACTTTCACAGCCACACGTCCTCCCAACACAACCACAGCATTGTCCATTCCCCTTCCTACCCCTGAATCCTAGCAGATCTCCGGCAAAGCCCACTGACCTGGAAATATTGATTCCATCCTCCTCCTCAAACTTAATGCTGGTGTTTTCCCCCCAGGGGACAGATTGGAAGAGAAAAAAGGGGGAAGAGATGGTACTTTTCTAAGCTCCTTGCCACTCACAGAACACTGTGCAAAATATGACCACACGGGCCTCTCTATTCCTTGGGCTGTACTCCCGAGCAGAGGGTCTAAATACTCCCATGGGCTCTGCTGGGCTCCTCTTCAATGAGGCTCATATGCCAGGTTGGGTTTCTAATGCTCACGTGCCACACTAGACTTCTCGAGCTTGGCTCTTCCATGGCGGAGGCTCAGATGCCCTGCTGGGCTCCGCTAGGCTCCTTCTTGACTGGGGACAATAAAATGGCTTCACCCTCCTAAGCCCAAGCGCTGGCGATGCCAAAATGAGCTGGCAGGCACAGTCACTTATGCAGCTCTCCATAATCTCCTCCGCTCCCTCCTTTCTTTCATTGGCATCTGAGTGAGTCCCCATGGAGATGAGTGTGGGCCACATCACGCCTCTCAGAGCCATCATTTCAGGGCCTGCACATGCAGGTGGGTGTCAGCAAAAGAGTTCCATGCAGGTCACAGTTTTGAGGCTAACAGCTTGGATTTTATTTTTTAAAAAAGCCGAGTTGCTGGTGCACAAGGTGGCAATATTGGTGGCACTTCACCTTTCCACCGCATACAAGCTGAGTTTGAACCCTGCTTCCACTCCACCCCAAGCTGTGTTTGTCTCTCCTCTGAGCCATTACCTTTGGGTCATGTCCCTATTGAGGCTTAGCCTTTATGGGACCAATTGCTGTCTTCAATCTTGCGAGCATCAGGGCTTGGGTTGTGTCCTTAGGTTTCCCACAGCAATCATCATATGAAAGACCAACACGGACACAGTGGGGTCCAAATAAGTGTTTACTGGGATTGGTTTAAAATTTTCTGTCAACATTTTGGAGAAAGAATTGAGTTTTTGACTAAATGAAATGTTTTCACAAGAAAGAAAGAAAGAAAGAAAGAAAGAAAAATATGTTTTCCATGGAAAATTTTGATTTTTGTTGAAAAAACAAACTTCTGAAAACTGAGCAATTTTTTCGTAAAACCAGCAATTTTTGATTCAGCACACCATGCTGGTGTTGGGAGTTGTAGTTCAAGTGTCTCATGCCCCCATTCTCCTCTATGGGCCAAGTTCCCCAGACAGACTACATCTCCCATGATGCACTGTGGCAGCTCAGCAAGAGGGGACACAGCCTGGTGCCTCATGGGAGATGAACTCTGGCTGGGAAGCCCAGCCCATAGATGAGGCGGGGGAGCAGGAAGCACCTAATCTACAACTTCCAGGAGGCACCATGTCAGCACTTCCAAATATTTGGTTTCCAGTTGAAAGGTTTTGGCCAAAATTTTCCAATTTTTGATTTAGCTCTGAAACGTCAAATTTTCCCTGGGGGAAAAAAAACACTTTCTGACCAGCTGTAGTGTTCACTAATAAATACAATATATATACACTGCTGCTCTTGCAGGTGGCTTCTGAAATGGAAGACAGTGAGGGTCACTACAGTGCTCACAAACTATTTAGAGGGACTACCCAGTTCCTGTACACGATAGTTTCCTGGAAGGTAAAATCTGGAAGAGGTTTTTCTTGCCAAAATGTGGAAAACGTCTGCAAATCTATGGAAAAGCAGAGGAAACCCTAGATTGCCTCACAAAACAAGTTTCTTTTATTTCCTCTTTGAAATGGCCCATACTAATCGTCCCCGAACCAACCACCACGAAGCTTGGATCCCTATGTGACTTTCTTGGTTGATTTCAGTCTGTCTAATGGGTGAAAACAAAATCCTAGCTATGAATGTAAGGAAAGTATGGATCTAATCCACATTTTGCAGCATTTTCCCTCTACTAACACTGACAAATGTTATTTTCTGCAAATTGTGCTCTTCTAGTCTCCTGCCTTTAAACTACACCTGTCAGCACGGAAGGGAATATGCAACAACCACCTGCTTTTAAAAAGACAGTTGGCCTCTGGCTAAAACATACACAAAAGAAGGGTCACACAAATATCCATCAGTCATGCAAAGATACACGCATATTAACTATATGCACATGAGTAGTTCCGTGGGATTAGTCACATGAACAAACTTAGACACATGCAGAAGTCTTTGCAGGATCGGGACCTTGAATCGCAATCCCAAAATAGAGACGAATAGCAGGAATTGCTGAGCTCCTAAAAAAGTGTTCTAATTCTGCCATCCCAGGAATCGACGTGAGTTTTTTCCCATTGCTTTCACTAGACGTAGGATCAAGATAAATTTGAGCAAACATCCGGTACATGGAAAATGGAGCCCTTCTGACTATCAGTAAAAAGCAATCATCAACCATTAAAAAAATCTTTCCAGCAAAGATTATGAAGACTTGTCAGCTTTTAGGTTAATCAAAGAACCCATAAACATAATATATTCTGACTAACGTCTACCATTGAAAGTGAAAGATAGTTTAGTCTTGATCTCACTAGGATCATGTTCCTTAAGGGACTTAAGTGAAAGTTTATTAGAAAAATAAATACACCATTTAAAAAGTGAAATGGAACATGTAGTTTAGGTAATGAAATTAAATTTCACCATATACAGCAACAGCTGAAGCAAGAAGATTAGTTGTTCAATTAATTTTCCATCTTACATAAAAAATATCTCTGTATTAAAGAGAAAATGTATTTTATATGCCAGTTGGGTATAGAATGTCTGTCCCAGATGTGAGGAGATTTTCGTTAGGAACGACAAAGGTAGAAAATATGGTCTTCAGCATATTGGCACTGGAAGAAGTTGATGCAGTTAATAAAATGGGAGAAAATTTCACTGCGGACCAAATTCTTTAGCTTCCCTTTAAAAGAGCATTGTCCCAAACAACATGTATGTGCCTCACACACTCATTCTGCACACTGGGCCTGATGCAGAACTCTGTTAAGGCAATGGAAATGGATCCGGTCACTGGAAAGGATTGTTCACCGTGCCGTATGGGTGTGTGGAGGGGGAGGGCGCATGTCGCTTTACCGAGGGCAGGATTTGGCTGTCGGCGCAGTGCCGAGCCAGCGAACGTTGCATATGTTGCACCGCCTCAGGAATTGCCCGGGAAGCACTGGGACTTGCAGGCACACCTCTTATAGAGGGCTGGATGGGACCACTAATCTGACCGCCTGCATAACCCACGCCACAGAACTTCCCCGGAACAATCCCTGTTGGAACTAGAGTGTATCTGTGAGAAAAACATGCCGAGGCAATTCTCCGTCTTCCTGGTACACTGGCCTGCCCCAGCAGCATGTTACACTCCCCGGGCACTGGCTCAGCACTGCTGGCTGGAATGTCCTCAGGGATGGAACCAAAGCTGCACCCATCCCCCACTCCTCCCTGCCCCTCTGCTCCAGGGCGGGAGTAAGCGAGCACTCACCCTCGGCGCCTGGACCCAAGGCCCTGCTAGTTCACGGGGAGATGCAATGGGATTTCTTTGCTTCCTCCCTTCTGCTCCCCTGCACAGATGTGTAATCCAAGCCCAGCGGGTATGGAGGCAGATTCCCTGCTGCAGGGTGCTTAGAATCTAGGAATACAGCTCAGCATGCTTAAAGATAAAAGGCCACATGGTGTCCTGTTCACTTCATACCTTTCAGTGAGACTAGCAGCAACGCTAGGGGCCTACTGTACCCGAGGAAGAGGGGCAGACACTGGCCCAAAGTGGTCTACTGTTTGCCTGTTATGCAATTCCTCTGAGGAGATGGGAAAGCTGTTTTCTCCATCCTGTTGTGTAGCTGGAAAGAGCAGCATTGTGCTCAGTATTAGAAATGTCCTGTGCTGAAGCAAATCCCCATCCCCTAGGCACCCATGGGTGTTTTGAAGACAACAGTTAAGTGAACCGTTGTTATAAAGCAAGAGATATTTTCCCCAAAAGTTATTTAAACCATCACCATTTAAGTAGCCTCCTTCTGCTCTCAGCTCTGTAGGCAACATTGCCAGGCATTTCCCCGTTTCTGGAATTGGGGACGTTGAATTGATATCACCGCATTAGACAACACCATCTATGTGCCTAGACCCCCAGATGGCCTCATCACCCGGGGGTCACACTGCGAGTCTTAGGATTTGCCTGCACTGCTGACTTTCAAGGCAATTTCACGTTCCCTACGGCTGTCGGCCCTAAGGAAAGAGGAGAAGAGGCTTTGGATACTGTTGTGCTCCTTACCAATACAACAACGTTGAATGTTGTTACCCACTCACGGGAAAATGAAACCGAAGACGCTGGATGTGTTTAAGTGTATAGTTGTTATTCCTGTTCCATTACGACTTTTAGAGGCCCTGACTGGGGTTTGGGGGGCCCCATTTTGATAGACACGGCACACCTATATGTAGGCATGGGAGAATTCAATTGTTTTATGTACTTTTTGATGGATAACATTGATGTTTATTTTAAGCATTTTTTTCCTGATTTGGATCCATTTAAATTTCCACAGTTGAGCAAAATTATGGGGTTTAAACATTTTATTTGATTGTTCTTGATTTCAATTTTCACAATTGTAGGAAATTGGAGGCGGTCAGACAATAAGGTGGGGAGGGGTCAGGCAAAAATATTTAATTACAGTAGGCAGGGAGATTCGAAGAGGTCACGCTTTATAACTTTTGAAACACAAACTGTCAAGATCACACGTCAAAATATGCAACATCAATATCCTTAAATTAAACTTCAACAAGTTCTCAAGGAGCATTTTTCTTCCTTTGCCTAGCTGTCAATTTTGATTAACGATGGAAATACTTTATTCACCAGGGTCTGGTGAAATCGACGTTTGCCAATAAAAATCTAACCCTTCCAAGCCAACATATATGTAACAAAGAGTCAGTCGCTGCACCAACGAGGTAGCTGTACATATGTACAAGGCAACCGTAAGTGGATAACAATGGATCCGCCTCTGGTGTCCCCTTTTTATTAGACTGAGGCTTTGCTATCCAGAGCTAAGCCTCCTGTATAAAGAGATCTGAACTCTTACTGCTAGTTCTCTTCCAACACCCCCAAAGTTACACACTGTATTAGTTGTACGGAGTTAGCACCCAAAGGCCTTATTTCATGCTTATTATGCACGAGACGTTTCCTGCCACATAAAAGGAAGTGGTTCCTGATGTGCTTTATGTAGAATCCAAAGGAAAATGTCATACAGCACTTTCTACTGGTTATCAATTTAAATACAAGTCTTTTGCATTTAAAGAAAAGCTCTTGATTGTTTTTCCAAATCAAATCAAATATCTTATTTCCCTTCAAGGGGTCAATCTCAGCCACATTAGCCAGGTATTAGCATTCAACAGCATTCAAACCCAGCAGGGAAGGGGCCTTACAATGGGAAGACCCTCGCTGAGTGAATGACCAGGCCTGTAATGACAGTTATAATTTAAACCTCATTCAGACTCTCTCAATGCCGGCATATAGGCTGTGATTACCTTTGTGAACAAAGAAGCAGGTTTATTAGCAAGTTTAGTGCACTGGTGTCTTTGAAAGGAAAGCAAGAGGTACATTTCTCATCATCCCCAGGGAGTAGAGAGTTTAGGGAAACTGTTAACCCTTAAATGTGTGCTCTCTAGGCTCTTGAAATAATGCTTAACCAAATGACCACTATCCCACACTGAGATGCCTGGGGGTGGCTGTGGGGTGCCACTTGAATGGGAGCAGAAATATAAACCCAAGCAAAATTGGTTCTAATTTCTATAATTTCATGGTCCAAAGGAAGGCGTGGAGGAGAAGGAGGGGGTAAAAATAGAGGATAGACAACATCACTCAAAGATGCATATCTAATCGCGTTCCAGTCAGCCACGGCAGAACTGGGGGACTTCCCCAGCCTGTCATTTGCAGAGTCACACATGAATACAGCCCAGTTGTGAAGAGATGGGCTCATCTAACCCACAACGCTGCACTCTGCTTACAAGTGTGAGAGAGGCAGCCGTTGCAGCCATGCCTTGTGCACTGGGGAGGGGCAGAGTTACAGCAAGGGCTGTCGGAAACGGTTCCACGCAAGCGTGGAGCCCTGAACAAGTTTCCTGCACCGTCCCCGTGGAGTGACCCTCGATTGCACTGCAGCAGGATTGGTATGAATTGTAGCACATGGTTTATGCTCAGCAGCATCTCACTGCTGGAGCAGGAGTCTTGCAAACAGTAGTCTTGTTAGCCCTTCCCCTTGTGGATGGGGTAAAATCCATGAGCAGATTGTTAGGAATCTGACTGGGGACTATTCCAGATGGAAGTAATGGATCCTTTGCGAGTATCCAACAGATACAAGACACCCTGAGCTTGGCTCAATCCAACTCAACTTGAAGTCGGCAAATCCTCTGATGGCCTTCAAAGGTGAATTGGATCACACCCCCTGTGCATATAGATAAAAGAAGAAGAAAAAGGAAATTGAAATGAAATCTGGGTCAGCTCGAAATGGATTCTGGGCAGAACTGGTTAAAAAAATCAAAATTCAACATTTTTCAATAAAAAAATGGAACAAATTTTATCCAAACTGTGTGTTAAATTGTCTCATTTTTGACATGTGCTGACTCTGGGTAATACACTTGTGCCCCAAGGACCATTAGATGCCAACTGGCAGCGGGCATAAGAGTACATAGGGACATATAGGGGTATAGGGACCTCCTTGGTTCACCACAAACATGTCATCTAAGGTCTCTCATGAAAGCCTGTGTCACCCTGGTCATCACAACCATTGAAAGATGTATGTATGGAAAATATGGGAAAAGTTGTGTATATATGCTGAAAAATATCTTTAGGCCTTCTTAAAGGCCGGGCATGCAAAGATAATGTATCTTGTGACAAACTCCTCCAGAAGGGAGGTAGGAGACACTTACCTTCCTGGTTTGTGTATCTTACAACGGAAGTCTGTTAGCATACTGACTTAAATGTTAATGAAGAGCTTGCAGAGACTTGAAAAGGAAATTAACAGGAAGAGGTGAACAGCTAGGAGAAACAGGGAACCCCATTTTTAAGATTAAAAGGTCTGGTCTGGTATATCTAGGGATCAGAAAGAACCCCCAGGTATCCTTCAATCTCCAAAGACAAGCTGACACCAGGCTTGATCTTGGCTCTGAGCCATCCTGGCTGAACACACTGCGGGGGACCTGGGGTCAGCTGTCTTGTAGGAGGAAAGGACTGTCTGGTGAGTTAAGGTTAGGCTCTAGCGGTGGGTTAGGGTTTTGTTTCATCTGTAACCATTTGTTTTCAATATTCTTGCTCACTATCGTTTGAATCTCTTTCTTTGATAACAGACTTACTCTTGTTTTCGCTATAAATATATCCGAGTGCTATGTGGAGTGAGATCCTGTACGCTGCTATTCCTTTGCGAGTAGCAAGTATGAGAGCTCTGCAAGTGTTTGGTGGAACAGGGGCAGGGCAGCTCAGAGGGACGCTCAGAGGACTCGGGGAGGTGGGTGCCTACCACTCACTTGTACCGAGAGAGCAAGGCCTGCAGATGTTGTGCTGCCAGAGGCTGGTGGTTTCAGGGAGCTGACATCCAGCGGGCACAGACAAGACTTCCTCACGCAAAGAGAAGGTGGTACCAAGGTGCCTCACGATCTTGGGTACTCACGGGAAGTGTCACAACACTGCTTGACGAAAACCTTGATTGCTCAATCTAGACCTCTGTGCTAATGAGGGAGGGGCCTATGCAATCTGTTGTGTGACATGAACAGGAATGATGGGAAGGAGGAAGAGAATTTGAACAATGACCATGTCCCAAGGAAAGAATGGGCAGCCAGGCTGATCTGAGAGGGTCACGTATGCCATGGGAAAACTCAGAGAGAGTGGTCTAGATGGCAGCAGAGTAGGAGTTTCGAAGTGAAGCTATGGGCTGCCTCATAGCCCCAGGTGCTAAGCACCCCCAGCTTCCCCTGAAATTTGGTTAGTTGGTTTGTTTTAAGAAAACCTTTTCCTCTGAATTCCATCTCAGTAGATTTGTGCAGGTCAGGATCTGCTTGGACTGAGCTAGGAATTTCTTCGGGCTGTTGAGTCTCTGCTGTGCAGTTAGACCAAACACTTGCTGCTATAATTTTTCATCTCCAGTTTGATTACCGGGAATTCACATAAGCCGTTGATGTGATATCCACTCAGGGATGCATTCTTATACACAGATACAAACAAGTTACACATCACTCCTGACGTATTGAGGTGCAACCCCTCTACGCAGCAAGGTACAACCCCTCTACGTAGTAAGGTGCCGCCTCTCACCTTGTACATGTTGGTTCGAACAAAACAACACTATCCATCATATTCCCCTTTTGGCCCTGTCATTGGGACGGGTCAGCCTGTTCCTTGTTGTATGTGGAATGTACAAGTATGCGAATGTTCTGATATCTGGTGTTCAGTACCTTTTAGGTATGTCTCTTTTTGCAGCATCAGCCCTTTCCTTGCCAGCTTCTGTGAGCAGGGCCTGCCTCTGGCTCACAGCTTAACTTTGCTTTATGTTAGCAAAGTCTTGACCATTACTTTAGTTCAGGCCTTAGGCCTCATACCGGGCCTCTGATACCAAGGTTTATATCTCAGGGCCTCCTCTTACTACATTCACTTCTTAATTAAAGAGTGAGACAGAAGCAATGTGTTCCTAGGAGATTAACGCAAGCAACAGGGACATTGCCAGGCCCCAAGCCACTTCCGTGGTGCTATAATCCTCACACATCTACTGCCTGTCATCTTGGCTTTAAAAAACGGAACTTACTAAAAACCACAGCCCCATCCCTCTCAGGAGGTCAAGGTCTCCCATCACCGACAGCTGCTCACAATACTCCATTTGTGTCTGGTGCAGGCAGACGGCAAGCCTACACCAAGAAGCAGCAGTTTAGGGATAATATTGACCTGGCTGTGTGGTTTAGCCTTCAGGCTGGCCTTGTTCTGTGGTCTGACTGAGAACAGCACCTGGAGATATTAACTTTCTGCAAGAACAGAATTCATTAAGAATAATGATAATAAAGTAATTTCTTTGGGCCTGATTTTCAGAGGGGCTCACCCCTGATGTCAGGAGGAGTCATAGGTGCTCAGAGTCTCAGAAGAATCGGGCCACTTGTTTACATATTACAAAAAGGGGATCAGCTTTCCTGTCAGTTTACATTGTTTAGACCCTGCTGTACGCAATGCTGTCCTTTGCTGGTCATCAAAGACATTTCTTACAAGGTCCAGGATCTTCTGAAGCATGTACAGTAACCTTAATTATAGGCATCACTAAATTCTCTGCATATAACTTGGGTTAGAAGAGATAAATAAATTACAACCATAGAATTGTTACTGAAGACCTTCATGATACTGGGGTAGAATGACACAAAAGAAAACTGCTAATGGATCATTGCCTGACAATGATTTCAAAAAATAGTCAAACTGACAGTGAAATCTTTATCCCAATCCTTCTCTAAAATACCTACATGTTTTGGAACCATATTAACATTAAGTCAAGCCTTGCTCCTACTCCACCTTATCTTGACAATATGCTGTTCTTGGGACCAATGAGTAGAAAATATAACATAGGAAAGGATCTCTGCAAGAAGAATGTGTTTGGCACAATGAAATTACACCTGTAGATCTGCCTTGCTGCTACGACTGGTCAAACCAAACATTTTTCCATTGAAAAGCGGGATTTCATCAAAAATCAAATGTTCCCCAGGACCTCCCATGAAGCACCCTGGTGCTCAGTTGGATGCAGAGATTAATGTCGAACCATCCTGAAATGAAATGCTTCATTTTGGGCCAACAAACCAAACTGAAACATGGCAACAATTCTGAATCAATTTGTTTTCGAACGTTTTATTCCGCAAAAACTTTTGATATTTTGACTTTTTGCCCTGATTTGTTATAAAAACAAGTGTCAACATACTGGAATTTCTCATGGGATAGCAATTGTATTCCTCAGTCAGCTCTAGTAGGTGCTGATACATCTAATTACTCTTTGACAGCTTCTGGGATGCTCATTAAGAATGACTCTGATATACCAGTTCCTGAAGCTTCTCTAAGTTTGCTCACTCAGAGTCTCTTAGGCTATAAATGTAAATAAGCAAAGTTCATTTATTTGCAGCCCATCAGATCTGAAGGGCCTGGGGAGTATATTTGTGTTTACACAATTAACTCTCTGTTTATCAGCATTGGTTTATCCCCTGCATAGGATCAGGCTGGAGAGAGATGTTTTAAAGCACTTGATTTTTAAAAGTTGTGTGTGTGTGCAGGTCTCTGGTGGTCCGACTGCCTCTCCTCCACAGATAGAGAATGGATTCTGGTGTCAAGACTACTAGTGGTGTAATCCCACCATAAAGATCCTCCCTTATAGACAAGCCAAACCATGCTCAAACACCATCTGAGCCATCCAGCCTCCCATGCCCTCATCCGCAGCATCCAAACCTCATGCAACACAATCCTCAGAGCATGTCCCTCCGTTGCTCATCACATTGCACCTCTGTAAATATTCAGTGCAGATATGCCCCCATATGAAACACCCAGCTATTTCAGCATTCCCCTTTCTATGCAACGCCTGCCACCCATGGCCTCACCCCATGAGACACTAACATCTATGTGAATTTCACTTCCCCCATCACATGATGAAAGTCATTAACATGTTGATTCCAGAACATACTGAGCCTTGGAGCGGCCCTGGCATGAGAAGGAATATAATTTAAGGGCAGAAGGGACTGCCAGATTCTCTAGTCCAGTGGTTCTCAAACTGTGGGTTGGGACCCCAAAGTCGGGCACGACCCCATTTTAATGGATTTGCCAGGGCTGGTGTTAGACTTGCTGGGGCCAAAGCCCGAGCCCAAGTGCATCTACCCAGGGCTGGGTGGCCCTGGCCTGAAAGGCTTAGACTTCAGCATCAGCCCTGAGTAGCAGGGCTCAAGCCCTTGGGCTTCAGCCTTGTCCCCCCTGCCTGAAGCGGGGGGTTCTGGCTTTGCGCTCTGCCTCCCCCCCCCCCGGGGTCGTGTAGTAATTTTTGTTGTCAGAAGGAGCTCGTGGTGCAATGAAGTTTGAGAACCGCTGCTCTAGTCTGACTTCCCGTATAGCGCAAGCCACCACCAGCAACCAGCATCCCCACACTACACCCTACAACTGAAATTAGACCAAGGTATTACAGCCCTCAGGAGACTAAACTGGTCTGCGTCACAAGCAGAGAATAGGAGGGACCGCGGTGCACCAGTGCTGGAGGCCCCTGCAATGGCAGGGAACTGATTAAGCGAAATATACCCAGATAATCCTGGCCCATGACCCGCACCCCCACGCTGCAGAGGGAGGCGACCCCCTCCCCGAGATCACTGCCAGTCTGACCTGGGGGGAAATTTCTTCCCAACCCCACAAGAACCAGCCAGACAAGCGCCTGAGAGAGAGACTGCTCAGTGCCACCTCAGAGCCCTGGCCCTCCCACAGTATTCTTGCTGGCAAGTTAAAGAAGTATGGGCTGGATGAATGGACTGTAAGGTGGATAGAAAGCTGGCTAGATCTTTGGGCTCAACAGGTAGTGATCAATGGCTCCATGTCTAGTTGGCAGCCGATATCAAGCAGAGTGCCCCAAGGGTCGGTTTTGTTCAATATCTTCATTAATGATCTGGAGGATGGCGTGGACTGCACTCTCAGCCAGTTTGCAGATGACACTAAACTGGGAGGAGTGGTAGATATGCTGGAGGGTAGGAATAGGATACAGAGGGCCTTGACAAATTAGAGGATTGGGCCAAAAGAAATCTGATGAAGTTCAACAAGGACAAGTGCAGAGTCCCGCACTTAGGACGGAAGAATCCCATGCACTGCTACAGACTAGGGACCGAATGGCTAGGTAGCAGTTCTGCAGAAAAGGATCTAGGGGTCACAGTGGACGAGAAGCTGGATATGAGTCAACAGTGTCCTCTTGTTGCCAAGAAGGCTAACGACATTTTGGGCTGTATAAATAGGAGCATTGCCAGCAGATTGAGGGATGTGATCATTCCCCTCTATTCGGCATTGGTGAGGCCTCATCTGGAGTACTGTGTCCAGTTTTGGGCCCCAGACTACAAGAAGGATGTGGAAAAATTGGAAAGAGTCCAGCGGAGGGCAACAAAAATGATTAGGGGGTTGGAACACATGACTTATAAGGAGAGGCTGAGGGAACTGGGATTATTTAGTCTACAGACATGCATCTGACGAAGTGGGTATTCACCCATGAAAGCTTATGCTCCAATACATCTGTTAGTCTATAAGGTGCCACAGGACTCTTTGTTGCTTTTTAGTCTACAGAAGAGAAGAATGAGGGGGGATTTGATAGCTGCTTTCAACTACCTGAAGGGGGGTTCCAAAGAGGATGGATCTAGACTGTTCTCAGTGGTACCAGATGATAGAAGCAGCAATGGTCTCAAGTTGCAGTGGGGGGAGGTTTAGGTTGGATATTAGGAAAAACTTTTTCACTAGGAGGGTGGTGAAGCACTGGAATGGGTTACCTAGGGAGGTGGTGGAATCTCCATCCTTAGAGGTTTTTAGTGCCCGGTAAGCATTGGAATGGGTTACCTCAACCCAACTAAATCATTCCAGCCAGGGCTTTGTCAAGCCGGGCCTTAAAAACCTCTAAGGGTGGAGACAGCTACACTGCAATTTTATATCCCTGCAGCCGAGCCTCACAAGCCGTAGTCGGCTGACGTGGGCCCGCTGGGGGTGTTTTATGGCAGTGTCGACAGACCCTTAGTGCCTTTTGAAGGTGTTCCATTGAGGACAAGTATTGCAAGTTCAGATACAGAGTGATCACTTTGTGAAAAGTATTCATTCACGGGTCATTTTGTTGTTGTGGCCTTTTATCATTTTTCTGTGTGAGTTCATTCGAGAGCATAGTTCCTTCCCTAGGCCCGAAGAAGAGCTCCGGGTAGCTTGAAAACTTGGCCCTTCTACCAACGGAAGTTGGGCCAATAAAAAATATTATCTCACCCACCTTCTCTCTTCCATATCCTGGAACCAACATGGCTTCAACACTGCAACTCAATGTAATAGACATTTCTTCAATTATCTTTCGTGGTGGGAGTTGTAAAATCCAAGTCAATATACTTCACATTTCTGGTTGTCTCCTTTTTCATATTTCTCCTTTGTGGGAGAACAGTAAGAAGATTTGAGGAATGCAAGTGTTTTGTCTCCAAAGAAATCAGCCAAAGCTTTTCCACAAGGCAAATTGTGGCAGGCTCTTCAATTTTCACTTGTCTCTGTTGCTATATGAGCAACGTTCGAGTGATACATTGCCTGAGAATTTGTCAACAATAAAGTCACTTCTATAATGTATGAAATACTCAGAAGATAGAACTGAAAGGAAATTGGTTATGGGCGACCTTTTCATAGAGCGTTGGTGAGCTCAGAGGTGATGGTCAATTTGGAGCAAAAACCAAAGCATATGGTACAAAGAACCAGCATCAGAAGGAAACCTGCGAGAGAGGGAAGCAATCTCTTTAAGCTAATTTGCTTCTATGCAACACATTAAACGTAATCATTGATGGTGTTTTTTTCATTAGAACTGCCAACTACATCATGTTTTTCCACAGATCTCTTGCCAGGAGGGCCAATGTTCACTCTATATTTCAATCATGTTGGTTCATTGCATCATAAACTTTTTAACACGCTGAATTTCAAAATATGCCCCAGGATTATTCATTGTTGAAATACTTGTCTTATGCTTAGTGCGTTGGGGGGGGAGGGGAATAATTCCACATACACAGGGCTCTGATTCCTTTTCTGAATACTCGATTGTGCAACCTTTTCTCTCTGGGGTAGTGCTATTACACAACAAACGTTTCTCCTAGAGATATGAATAAGACGCCACGTTAGAAAAATTAAAAAACCCTCATTTACTATTGTTAAAGTCTATGGGCAAGTTGTTCTCAAAAAGCTCTCACCTGTAACCAGGCTGGCACGTCTCCTTTTCTTGCCTCAGTTCCTTTGCACTTTTTGGCTGTAGTGTTCTGGAAAGCAATGGGGAGATTCCTCGCCTTAGATGAGTCTATGGTATATAAAGCATTTGCCCAGAGACACTGAGATAAATATACATTGTGTTTCATGAAAAGGCCTCATCATGTGTTATTCACTCTAGTGTTCTCTTCTGGAGTTGGATTTTTGCTAACCCAGCGATCCCAGTCATACAGCTGGGAAGCAAATCAATAACGTTGGGCTGGCTCAGTTGTGCTCATGGCAAATCTCTGCAAAGAGGTCCCCACATTGTCCCATCAAGCAGGCTGGGATTTGCCACCCTGTGGAACATGGTGTGGAGCCTGCTTTCAATCCCAAGAGAGCCCAGGAGCTCTGCAGAGGCAATGCCACTATGGTGGCTCTGGTCCCCAAGCCTCTCCTTCCAATGGTTATGGGGGCAGAGGAGGTCTTTAGTTTGACATCTGTAGTATGCAAGGTCTTGGAAAAATTTTTGAAGGAGAAAGTAGTTAAGGACATTGAGGTCAACGGTAATTGGGACAAAATACAACATGGTTTTACAAAAGGTAGATTGTGCCAAACCAACCTGATCTCCTTCTTTGAGAAGGTAACAGATTTTTTAGACAAAGGAAATGCAGTGGATCTAATTTACCTCGATTTCAGTAAGGCATTTGATATGGTTCCACATGGGGACCTTGGAGTATTGGTTGATCACAGTATGACTATGAGCCGCCAATGTGATATGGCCGTTAAAAAAGCTAATGCGGTCTTGGGATGCATCAGGCGAGGTATTTCCAGTAAAGATAAGGAGGTGTTAGTACCATTATACAAGGCACTGGTGAGACCTCATCTGGAATACTGGGTGCAGTTCTGGTCTCCCATGTTTAAGAAGGATGAATTCAAACTGGAACTGGTACAGAGAAGGGCTACTAGGATGATCCGAGGAATGGAAAACCTGTCTTATGAAAGGAGACTCAAAGAGCTTGGCTTGTTTAGCCTAACCAAAAGAAGGCTGAGAGGAGATATGATTGCTTTTTATAAATATATCAGAGGAATAAATATCAGGGAGGGAGAGGAATTATTTAAGATTAGTATCAATGTGGACACAAGAACAAATGGATATAAACTGGACATTAGGAAATTTAGACTTGAAATTAGATGAAGGTTTCTAACCATTAGAGGAGTGAAGTTCTGGAACAGCCTTCCAAGGGGAGCAGTGGGGACAAAAGACATACCTGGCTTCAAGACTAAGCTTGATAAGTTTATGGAGGGGATGGTATGATGGGACAGCCTAATTTTTGGCAATTAATTGATTTTTGATTATTAGCAGGTAAATATGCCCAATGGTCTGTGATGGGATGTTAGATGGGGTGGGATCTGAGTTACTACAGGGAATTCTTTCCTGGGTGCTGGCTGGTGAATCTCGCCCACATGCTCAGGGTTTAGCTGATCGCCATATTGGGGTCGGGAAGGAATTTTCCTCCAGGGCAGATTGGCAGAGGCCCTGGAGGTTTTTCGCCTTCCTCTGCAGCGTGGGGCACGGGTCACTTGCTGGAGGATTCTCTGCACCTTGAGGTCTTTAAACCAGTATTTGAGGACTTCAATAACTCAGGCATAGGTTAGGGATTTGTTACAGGAGTGGGTGGGTGAGATTCTGTGGCCTGCGTTGTGCAGGAGGTCAGACTAGATGATCATAATGGTCCCTTCTGACCTTAAAGTCTATGAGTCTATGAACCTATCCTCTAACTGTAGAGTAGCTAAATTTGCTATTTTTATCCCACTACACACAGCCTCTTTGACCTCCTCTAATGAGGAGCCGTTCCATGCCTTTAGAGTCTAATTAATTTAGCTGGCTTGAGTCAATGTTGAAAGTAGCGAGATGCAGTGTATTTGCAATGTATTCTGCAGTAATTTGCCCCTACTTAGCCTATGTTCTTTTGTTTCCCCATGAGAAAAGAGGGTGTCCCTGGATAAGGCTGGCTGCAGGGGAAGAGCTGGGCTGGTATAGTGAGATCAAAGAACTTGATCATTTTATTTAGGATTTCATGTGCAAACTACGCTTTTTAGAAAAGATGTGGGTTACAGTGCCATTGCTGGGTATAAAAGGAGATAGCGAATGGCGAATGCTAAGGTAACACCCCAGCTCTCTCAGATCCTGCCGGCACATCTACAGGACATGGGACGAAAAGGCTGCTGAATGTTTAATGTAGGGTCACTTACCTGTGACTCTGGGAAGGCTCAGTCAGGACACGCTCTTGTAGCCATTCTACATCCATCATTCACGCTGAAGTCAAGGGGAGTTTATTATCCAAACTTTGCTCCCCCCACCATATTTCTTTAATAGAAACATTACATATGAACTGACATTTTTGCAAAGTTGACATTTGAACAATTCATTTTCATGACTAATTTAAAAATACACCAGAAACAGGATTAGATGGCTCAGGGAATTTGGTAATCAGATAGAGCACCTTTCACTGCTCAGACCCCACTTCAGGCATATCCTGCATCTGCACAATAACCCAAAGTCTTTGCCATCTCATTGGCTTTCCAGCGGCTTACTGGAAAGTCAAATACAAGTCCAGTCTATTCTCGAGCAAATAATGAACAAGAAGATCCGCACTAACTGGTGCTCCCTTTTACACCCAGGCAAGAAGCAAGGATTGAAAATGAGCATGGAAAATAAACTATCCTCTCACCCCAAGAGTTGACCTCTGCAGGTCAAAGCTAAGACAGAGGGGTAGGGTAGTATGTGGAAGGTGACTTACTCTGTGTTTACGCTGCACTGGAACTACCAAGAGGACTTTGGTCTCTGGAGCCGTTAAACCCAAACTTTTAATAAACATTCAATTCATTTTAAAATTGAAAAAAAAAAAAAAGATACTCAGACTCATTCTGGCATGTGCAAATCTGTTTGTATTTTGGTTTACAATCCCCAAAAAGAAAAAAACCCTAATTTTTCGCAAACTATCTTGATCAAAACAATTTGAATGTGAGTGAGCATTTTAAGAGCCTCTCCAAATTCTCTCTCCGCATTATTCTCACTACTTATGACAGCCAATGTCACGGACTGCTGCTGTCCACCAACAAGGAGTCCGGTGGATTTTTTTGTGGCTACAGACTAACACAGCTACCCCCTGATACTTCACACAACACCGTGACTGCTTAGTGTATGAAGCCATGGAGCAGCTTCCAGGATGCTTCTGCTTCCCTGTGCTGAAGAACAGGCCTCCAGATTTCAGTTTTATTGTGGTCGGGTTTTAGCAGTCATGAATTAGAAGAAAAGTAGCAAACATAAAGGGAATGGTGCATGTTTTACTTTTAAAGGAGCACAGTCAATCTACACAGAGCAAAACAGTCTGGATTTTATAAAACAAAACAGCAAAAGAATTGACAGCAATCTAGTGTGAAGGATAAACCAGAGCAACATGCCAGATCCTCAGCTGAAATGAATCTGGATAGCTCCCTTTGTACTAGCTGAGATACCAGTCCAGTCTCAGGTCCCTCTGCTGCCAGTCTTCAGGGACAGCCCTGGGAAGTGTTTGCGACCTCTCTGATGAGAGGACCACTGAAGCTGGTGCTCAGACTGAAAAATGACCAAATGTGAGTCGTATTGCTTTCACGATGGCAGCTGACATACAGTACCTAAACATTAATGATGGGGGAACTGCAAAAGGTTCAGATGGGCGTGAAATAATGTTTCTGGAAACAGGGTTGGAAATCTTGCAAGACAGGCTCTCTCCAAAGCTAGCCAGGCCAAAAATATGGGGAGAAAAAGCCTCTCCGGTGATATGTCACTACTTTGGCGTTATTAGTACTGCTCTGACCCTCAAAAGATACCAAGTGCAAGTTCTTATTGTTCTCCCATCCTTCATTAATGCTGATGCTTGCTAGCTGGAAATGTCTTTTATTTAAAAGCATATAAGGCCCCAACCTCACAGTCAATCCATGCTCAGAACTCCCATTTGACTTCCAAGTGGACTCCAACTGGGGCACTCCCATAGGACCAGCGTATTACAGACAAGTGAAATCACTTACAAATAGATAGTTGGCAGTGCCCTTGGAAAAATCCCTGTCCCTGAACGTCATGTAGTATTATGGATTCAGACAATGACAGATTACGACACAAGAAAGCGACTCTCGGTTAAGCCCTTTTCGTGAATAAGTGCACATAGAGCAACAAACACGCATACCACTTAGAATACCTTACCTGGAAAGAGGCTTTATTGAACATAGCTGTAAAATTGTCTCTTCAGTTGAATTACTGAATTTGCACAAACATTTTTCTACAGAATAAAAAAAAAATCAAGCCTTGTAATTGTTTTACTGCATCTTGTTGTGCTTTTTATATTAATATTTGCAAATGTTATATTTTGTCGTTGTTGTTTTTAATATTTGTAACCCAATTACTTGCATATCAGTTTTTTTAATCCTAGGGCATTGAACATATAATAAAATAATCATCATCCTCTTTAGACAAAAGTCTTTTTTTAAATGAAGTTAAAAGCTGAGATAATTTAAGGAAAAAGGTTTTCAAATGTTCATAACCCACTGTATAAGGGAAATGTACAATGCATTGGAAAACTGGCCGGTTAAAGGTATGGTAGGTTCTCAGGTAGCTCAAAATCATTTTTACAGGTTTTTTTTTTGTTTTTTTTTGTAAAAGTGTCTTTTTTAATTATGCTAAAATAATAAAATAATATTTCACAATCTGCACAGAGTCTGACTAACGGGCAGAGGCATTATACCATCCGTGTTTTGAATAAAGCCAGATTTGCAGGCCCCCTTTGTGTTGGCGGCCCCCTTTTTGTGTTATTTTGTATGCACTGCAATCGCACACACACACACACCTTCTCGTCTCTCTAAAGCTCGGGCCAATTTCTTTTGAAATGGAGGTTAGAGTAAGACAATCCCTTTTGTGTTTTACCACCTGCTGCGCTAAGTACATCTTAACAACCTTTTTCTCTGGTTGACCCACTTGATCATCTGGGAAAAAAAAGTGCTGCTCCCATCTCCAGGACCAATGGAAGCTATTTTCTAATGGATAATAAGCTGAAAGGCCATGGCTGTCTGGAACATCTCGTCTGAAAGGGTCTTACGCAGCAACTTAGGTCCATCCTTCTCCAGAAGCGGCTTTGTTTCCTTGCCTGCTGTTTGCACACTTAGGCTCTGTGGTTTGTTTAGAAAATAGTTTGCACAAACCACATTTTAGCAGTGCAAGCTTCTGTGTTGATTTTGTTTGTTTGTTTTTTAATCAGGCTTGTTTCATTGAAGGCACTTGGTTTCCATGGCAATTGATAAAAGACGGTGGTTTGGTTTCTTCACTTCGTTAGAACAGATGACTTAGTTGGGGAGGAAAGGTGTTGAAGTGGCTGCAAGCAAACTCGGATAAGCCTGTGTCATATGTAAGCCCAGGTTACACACCCTGGATAGTAATGCATGCAAAAGGAGACAGCATACAGTTATCTAGCATAGCCATGAGAAAATGAAACATAAATGTCTTAAACATCTTTGATCGAGGGTTATTCTCTAGGGGAGGTGACACCCAAAGGTGAAAGGGCCTACATTTATTTAATTCTACACTAAAAACCTTCTTGAAGGGAAAATAAACGCCAACTCTTCATATACCCTGTTTACAGTGAGGTGTTGTTTCTCTCTCTCTCTCTCTCTCTTTTTTTGGCAGGCCATTAGGTTTCCATGGTAACAAGCAAACTATTCATTTGAAACAAAACCAGCCATGACTTTGTGCTTTGACAAGGATTTCTATAGGTCTTTTTTTCAGAGTTCAACCAGATGATGCCGTATTTCTTATAGACCACAAAAGCACCGGAAGGTCTCTTTTACGCCAGATCGCTTTTCATATGTGGTTCAGAGTCAGTTACGCTCCCATGATGCCTTTTATCCCCAGTGCTTTTTTTTTTTTTTTAATTTTATTTATTTATTTTAATGTTTTGAGTCAGTCAGTGGAGGAATCTTTGGTAGTTTGTTTTTAAATGTCCATTTTACAAAGACTCTTTCTTCATGCCAATGCCTGGTGAATCTTTCATAGCCTCTGCCAGGATAAGGTCACCTTTGATGACTTAAGACAGACATGAGGAGGATCACTGGAAAAAGCCATATATGTGCTAATGTCCCAACAGCACCTGCTCGTAAATCTACAAAGAGTGGGGGAGAAAAAAAATAGAATTAACAAGCAGACAGTCAAGAGTTTACCACAGAAGGGTAAATGGCACACTGACACTGCACAGATTGAAAGTTCCCGTATGGAAATGCAGAGGCTGGGGGACAGGATAACTCACGGGTGCTGGCACCACCTCCCTGCCCCCCCCCACTTTTAAAAGTGCGAGGGCCATGCCTGCCTGCTTTTTAACATGGGCATAGTTTGGGGGGAAGGAGGCTGCGTTGCCTTGGACAGATGTAGAGTGGCGCCGGTAGGACTGCGCTTCACGACGGAGGAGGTAAGTGGCTCCCCCGCTGCAAAATCTAGCCCCTGCTGATGGTGCCAGCCTCTTCCCGGTGCTTGCCAAGAGACCAGGTCCCTCTCAGTAGCCCCGCCCCTGCCCTGCCTCTTCCCCCCAAGGCCACGCCCCCTGGCCAGGCTCCCCACTTCCACCAAGCTTCCAGCACTGTTGGGATAACTGGATGATATTTATTGATAAATAAGGGGACCAAGGTCAATCCTGGGCACTGAATAAGGCAGAGGTCCTGTGAGAAAAATAGTAAGTGATCATATAATTAAAGACTTTATCATAAAACCTATGTATAAAGTAATCTGTGTGTGTGTGGGGGGGGGTGAATTAAGGTTTCACAGGCAACCTACATTTGGGAATTTCCTAACTTTTGAGTGTTTGGCTTTGCAACCTTAAAATTCTTTTAGCATAGATGTGTGCCTGCAATATCTATCTATCTATCTATCTAGCCAGCCAGCCATCCCCATACACCCATCTCTCTCCTTCCCTCTCTTTATTCAGTCAGATTTATCAGTAGGGTAATGGAGATTTTTATATATAATAATAATAAAACAAATAAATATTTACGTGCACGCACACACAAACACACACACACATATATAATGTTTATTAATTGTAAAAGAAAAGGAGATCTATACACTTTTAAAATTAAGTACGTTATTAATATCCAAATGTCTACTGTTTAGGGAACAGATTCTGATATCCTGACTTCAGTACAGTTGTACCTTACTCCACAAACAGTTCCACTGACTTCAAATAAAGACCTATAGAGTAAGGCATGGAGCAATGGGACGGTGGCTATCAGAATCTGGCTCTATATGAGGAGAACTAGTATTCCTTTAATATAGACCAGTGCCATTATATACATACATACATGCCCTCTAGCTACACACCAGAGTACAATTTCATGGTCCTGGCCTGCCTGACTCCCATTTGGTTTTCCGTCTCTTTGCTGCCATTACATTTTTAAAAAAAATCATGCATTTTCATATTTGACTAGAGATATTTTGGCTCCAGATTTTGGTTCCAAGAAAATCTTTAAACATCTCCATCTTAACTGGGTAACGTTTTGTTTTGCTTTCTGCACCCCAGGGTCTGGTTTAGAACATGGCTTGCATTTACGGTGATGGGGAGCGGTATAAGTATCTAGACAGCTCATCACACTGTCTGGAGGACCCACTTACTGTTGGCTGGCTGGTCTGCTTTCATACACTCTCCTTCCACAATCGATACATCATCAATAGCAATATCACCTTCTATGCCAGGACCTCGGATCCCTTCAAAAATGAGCTGCAAAAAATAAATATGATACAATTAACAATACAGGGAATTCATGACACATAGAAAATATTCAGCTCTATTCATGGACAGAAATTAATGTGGTATTAAAGAGCTGTAGTTAATTACTCTCTATGTGCCTTCAATAATGTACACACACCTGTTGTACTTGCAGGTCAGCAACCCAGTAAAGGAGAAATCACTAGTGCAGAGTCTGGGCATATGTTAACTGTAACTTGCTTTGTTTACAAGTATACAGCAGGCCTGGAACAGCATGTAGGGCTATCCTGTCTTCGAGGAGCCTCAGCCCAACACCAGTGACTAGTTCCAGGGAGCAACTCTATCCCCCCACAAACCAAACAAACAAAAATCAGCAACAGCCAATGGCAGCACAGCATGTCATCCCAAGACTGGACGTTTGCTCGTCTGCTGCATAGCACCTGCGTCCCTCAATGGGAGGCACTATAGAAATAAAGGTATGATGGTAGTCCGGCCCCCGACAGTAAAGGCATTTCAGATAATGAGCCATGAAAAAAGGGAGGCGTTAGCTAGCTATACAACAGGCTTAAACATGAGTTTGCCCTTCTGTGGGAGGTCTCTTGGCATTACAACTTATTACTGCACTTGACCATGTTCCGGGGAAGACATGAGGGTGCGTCAATTAGACAGAGTCCAAAAAAGCTCCTGAGTAAGATGAGATCAGTGGTTCTCCATTTTCCCCAAGCGGTTCCACCCATTTCCATTTCCATACGGCGACACCCATCTCATCTAGTTGGGATCAAGCTGGGATCCCCTTGCTACTCAGCAATATGGAAAGGACAGGGTGGTCTTAACCCCCTGGCACCTGTTTGCAACCTGCCCCTGGTGGTCATTAGCCCCAGTCTCAGAGAACCTATGGAACAGACTGGTGTTGTATTTAGCCCTTCCTATTGAGAGGTTCCAGAGAGTCACATGGACACTCATTCACCCACTCTGGGGTTCTGCCAGATTCCATTTGGCTGATGGCTATCTCACTGAGACAAGCTTGAGAAAATATTCATTGCAAGTCACTGGAGGACATGACTGACATTATGTCAGCACCACTGCTTATTGGGGTATATGTCCGTCATGTTTTTCCCAGGTTCATACACTGGAGGGGCCTGGCTGGATACTGGTCTCTCAGGAAGCACCAGGTGTCAACAGCACTTCCTGTTATTGCTTTGGCGAAGGAAACGAGCAGATCCTAGCTCAAAGATGAATAGCGAGAGGCTATTCCCATCCTTGTGATGGTTAGCACCTCTCCAGTGTAGATGTTACCCCTTGTTTTCAGGGCACCTTGAGTAAAAAAATCAGACTTGGTCTAGTGTGTTCTCAGAATACGAGAATGGTAAGCTCCAACCAAGGAAAGTAAGTGGTTGAGGAAAAAGAGAGCAACTTTGTGAGACAGTTAGAGGCAGAAATCTGTATTACTTCAGCTGGAGAGGAAAATTATCCCAGTTTGCAGATGTCTGGCCTGTAGCAAGGTAGTTACTAATATTTGCCATAATGCCAGGTATTAATGATGGATTACTACAGTACTGTAGAACCATGAGAAAATTTATTCAATAGCAAACTTCAAAGTCTTTCTGTAGAGGTGAAGGGAATTATGCAAGACCTATTTTGCAAGGAATCGAATTCACACTGCTATCCTTTTGAAGTGCTTTCAGTTAACACAGATGACAAGTTTTAAACTTTCATCGACTACAACATATGCATGAAACATCATATGGAAACACTGTGGCACTGATACAGAAATTAACTCTTGGGGGTAGACGTTTAATTCTATGTGGAGTAATCCATTACATTTAGTAATAATCGAGTTACAGTACAGATGTATAGAGAACACTTAGCCGGATTCTGCTGCCATTGATTTCAGCAGCAGCCTTACCAGTGATTTAATGGGGCACAGGATTGAGTTCTTTTGACAGGTTCCATCTTTTCTTTGCTAATGAATACAGTTCAGTCAGCGTTATGCAATGAGAATGCGCAGCTTTCATTACAAATGTCCGGCAAGTCCTCAGTTCCCAGTGAAACAGTGCACTGCATCGCGCAAGAGGGGCTCGGCCCCAGGCCTGGATGGGCACAACCGTATAAATAATATTCAAGCTCTACGATGTGCCAGAATACCAGATCACAAGACATTATGCTGTGCAGAAGCAGATTTTACTTTCTTTATTAGACTTGATTGCAGTACTCATGCCCTCAGCAGTAGACACATGTCCTACGTTTATTAAGCCAAATTTGCTCTCTAGGCTATTGACAGGCAGGGCTGGGGATGTATTTGAAAGCTGACTGGTGCGCCTTAAGTCACACGGCAAGTTCTGTGCACGCAGTGCTAAATAAACTTGAAAGCAGCACATTTGTAGTGGATGACTCCATCGTTATTTTACTGAAGTGTGATATTGTAGGTTAATTACTGTAACAGGGCAGGCATTAGTGTAACCAGGAGCAGTAATTGGGAAAACAGCAAGGTTTTCCATTTTTAGCCCACTGTCTGAAAACAGTGTTTCCAGTAATTACCCTCTCATCACATTTTCCCCACTCTAACACTGATACTAGAAAGTATTCCGCTTGAAAGGAAAATAGCTTTCTCCTCTTTTCTCCCTCTCTTGGCAGACTGTACAGAACCTATCAACTGGATTTAAAATCAAATCTCTCCTGGTTAGGACAAGCGCTGCTTCAAGACACCGAGAACTCTCTAAACAAACATACAATAGGTTGCATTTAATGAAAATCTGCTTTTGGCAAGAAGCTGCATAGGTTTCAAAGATGGTTCCCTATTAGCCAGGCTGGCCACTGGCTCAAAACAAATCATCGCAGAAGAGTATTGGCAAGGCATGAAGCACAGTCTAGTGTGTAGCTCGTAGTTACTTGCAGGATGTGCCAGATGATCACAATCCCCTACCAGTCTCTAGCAAAAGCTATTATCTGTGTCCATGTAATTGTACACAGCTGTTGTTAGAAATGCTGCATTTAGCAGAAGAATAGCAGGGCTTACAAATATACTGAAGGCCACTTTACTCTCTTGACAAGTAAAATGGAAACTATTCTTTATATTGTCCCATCGATCCAGGGAGTCTCAAAGGGAATTTAGCTTTTAGTTGCTTTTTCCAATAGATGCCAGGCTGGGCGTACTTCCCTGGAGAGACTCCTGAATAGAAGCAGAAACCAGCCCAATCAAAATCCCAAGTCCGAACGCCCCCAAACTTGGCAAAGATTTCAACCTGGATCTAAATGTGGATGTTCAGACCATCCTTAATTGGAAGAAATGCTGCAGTGGGGCTCCCCCTTTATCCTTAGGGTTAGTCTGCACTGGCAATGTTAAAGTGCCGGCTATGGCAGTGCTTTAACATGGCTTGTGTAGTCGCGACAGAGTGCTGGGAGAGCGCTGTCCCTGCGCTCTAAAACCCCCCACCTCCACGAGGGGCGTAGCTCCCAGCGCTGGTGCACTGTTTACATTGGCGCTTTACGGCGCTGAAACTTGCTGCGCTCGGGGGGGGGGGGGGAGGGGGTGTTTTTTCACACCCCTGAGTGAGAAAGTTGCAGCGCTGTAAAGTGCCAGTGTAGACAAGCCCTAAGTCATCTTGGGGCCTTCTTTTATTCCCAAAGCCCAAGTAACAATTGTAGCCAGCTTTGAAGTTTATTGCCAACATTTCATTTGGGTCTAAGATGATGATGTTCCCAGCCTGTTTCTAGTAGCCGAAAGTCAAAATAATGAAAAAAGGGATCATCTCATATAGACTCTCATAGACTCATAGACTTTAAGGTCAGAAGGGACCATTATGATCTTCTAGTCTGACCTCCTGCATAACACAGGCCATAGAATCTCACCCACCCACTCCTGTAATAAACCCCTGACCTATGTCTGAGCCATTGAAGTCCTCAAATCGTGGTTTAAAGACTTCAAGATGCAGAGAATCCTCCAGCAAGTGACCCGTGCCCCACGCTGCAGAGGAAGGTGAAAACCCCCCAGGGCCTCTGCCAATCTGCCCTGGAGGAAAATTCCTTCCAGACCCCAAATATGGCGATCAGCTAAACCCTGAGCATGTGGGCAAGACTCACCAGCCAGACACCCAGGAAAGAATTCTCTGTAGTAACTCAGATCCCACCCTACCCAGTGTCCCATCACAGGCCATTGGGCATATTTACCGCGAATAGTCAAACACCAATTAATTGCCAAAATTAGGCTATCCAATCATACCATCCCCTCCATAAACTTATCAAACTTAGTCTTGAAGCTAGATATGTCTTTTGCCTCCACTGCTCCCCTTGGAAGGTTATTCCAGAACTTCACTCCTCTGAGGTTAGAAACCTTCGTCTAATTTCAAGTCTAAACTTGTGATGGTGCAGCCCAGCATAATGGGACCCTGACCTTGTCTGGCATCCTTGTCGGGGGCTAAGTAGAGAGGACATGGACTGATGGGAATGAAAACTAAGCCACATCCATAACCCTAGAGATGGCCCATCCATTCTAGCTGAGGCACATGACATGCTGCTTAACCGCTTGCCTTGGGCAACCCCTGTGCTGTACCTGTTCTGTGGTGAAACAAAGCATTTAATTCCCCAGAGCAGCCTGTCCATCTTTCACAGTCTGTCAGTCTGTTCCAGGCACTACAATTCATGTTATTTGTGTGCACGCGCATACTATTTGTTTATTTATTGACAGATCCATCCTTTAGTGTAAAATATCCATTTGTTTCTGAAGAATTTTAAATGAATCATGCTCATTATTCTGGACTAAATCACAACAGAGGTTTATGAGCCTAATTAGATGCTGGAAGGATGAAATCTTGCCTGGCTTTGGATAACTTCCAAAGCAGTAAATTAGGGAGATAAGATGGGTGAGGTAATATCTTTTATTGGACTAACTCCTGTTGGTGAGAACATAAGAATGGCCAAACTAGGTCAGACCAAAGGTTCATGTAGCCCAGTCTCCTGTCTTCTGACAGTGGCCAATGCCAGGTGCCCCAGAGGGAATGAACAGAACAGGTAATCATCAAGTGATCCATCCCCTGCCACCCATTCACAGCTTCTGGCAAACAGAGGCTAGGGACACCATCCTTGCCCATCCTAGCTAATAGCCATTGATGGACCTATCGTCCATGAATTTATCTAGCTCTTTTTTGAACCCTGTTATAGTCTTGGACTTCACAACATCCTCTGGCAAGGAGTTCCACAGGTTGACTGTGTGTTGTGTGAAAGACAAGAGAAACAAGCTTTGGAACTATACAGAGCACCTCAAGTCACCTAAAGAAGAGCTCTGTGTAAGCTAAAATGCTTGCCTCCCTCACCAACTGAAGTTGGTCCAATAAAAGATATCACCTCACCCACCTTGTCTCTCTAATGTACTGGGACCAACATGGCTACAATATTGCAAAAGCCGTTAATGCTAGTTGACACAGGTTGCGCAGGTGCAAAACAAAGTCACATTAAAACAGATGCAACCACTAACTGAGCATTTAAACTTTGTACATTGCAATTTTTTGGGGGGGCGGAGGGGAGGGTGTCAAAAACTGAAAATGTTCACTGTTTAGGTTTTCCAACTAAACATTTTCAAGAAAAGCAAGCACTTTCTGTGAAAATTTACATTTAGTGGAAAATGTTTCCCTTGAAAAAAGTTGAGATGGAAACATTCTGCACAGACGTAAATACGACATGTCTTGTACTTGTCTTCCTGGGTCTGGTTTTTTAAATATAACAAATAAAAGAACCCTGTAAAAAACAAATCAACCAACAAAACGAGCTAACTCATGAACAAACAAAAAGACTCTTCACAGAGTTTTAATCTAAAAAGAGAGAACAATGAAGCCCACCAGGAATGGATATTACATGAAAGGCATTCACATACGGTGGTGGGTGGCAATATAAAACTCTACGACAGACGTGAACACAGTAACTGCTGTTTTTTGAGATATGAGTCTCTATGGGTGCTCCACTTCAGGTGCGCATGTGCCTCTCGAGCCCTTGATTGGAGAGTTTCCATTAGCAGTTTGGCCTGTGCATATTCCCTCTGCCGCCTCATGCCAGACACCAGGGCTATATAGGCATGCTTGGGCAAATCACCTTCAATTCCTTCTCCACCTCTTTCATATCCCGTAGAGAACAGTCTGAAGCAGAGGGAAAGGAGGGCGGGTGGTGGAGCACCACAGGGGGACACACCTTGAAGAACCCCAAGTTCTGCACAAGGTGAATAACTTCCTCTTCTTCTTTTTTGAGTGGTCCCCCCCAGGGGTGCTCCACTTCAGGTGACTTCTGAGCAATACCCCCAGAGGGAGGAGGGTGCTTCGGAATTGAGTCTAGAACTGAAGACAGTACTGAAGTACCAAATGCTGCATCAGATTGGCATGGACTAAAGTGTAATATTTTGAAAGCGTATGAGGCCCAGGTAGCAGTTCTTAAGTAATGATGTAGGTGTTTCTTGTGATGTGATCAATTGTGCTATCACCTGCTGGGGAGGAAGAGCACCATAACAAATGATACCACCTCCAGATAGCCATCTCAATGGTCTCTAAGCAGAGATCATGGACCCCTTGGATCTATCCGCGAAAGAGATGAACAGCCCGGGTGACTTTTGAAAATGCTTGGTCCTATCTAAGTAGGAAGCTGAAGCCCTTTTAACATCCAATATATGAAAACAGGACTCCTGCAGAGATCTATGTGGCTTCGGAAGAAACACTGGTAGATGAATGGAATGGTTAAGATGGAACTCCGATAAAACTTTAGGTAAGAATTCAGGGTTTTGATGTAAAGACCTTTTGTCCTTGAAGAAAACTGTAAAGGGGGGGATCTGCTATCAATCTCCCCAAACCTACAGGCCAATATGATGGCTATTAAAAAGGTTGCCATTAGTTCGAATGGAGGCCTCATCAGGTACTTGAGTACCAGGTTGAGGTCTGAGGTTGGAGTAGGGTCTCTAATCTGGGGGTAGAGATTCCTAAAATCTTTAATAAGCCTAGATGATACTGGGTGAGCAAATATGGATAAATCATTCTACCAGAGGATGAAAGGCTGATATTGCAGCCAAATGGACCTTAATCAGACTAAGTGATAACTCTGATTTCTTCAGATCCAACAGATAGTCCAGGATGACTAGAAGTGTGACAGATTCAGGCAGGAGGCAGCGGCAAGAACACCAATGGAAGAATCTCTTACATTTCTGCAGGTAACTAATATGGGTTGACCTCCTAGTGTTCCATAACATCTATTGCACTTCTGCAGAGCAGGAGAATTCTGAACCTGGAAACCAATGAAGAACTATGCCTTGAAGTGAAGAAACATTAGGCTGGGCTGTGGCACATGACCCACATCCTGCAAGAGGAGATGAGGTTTGGGAGCTTAAGCGACAGTTGGACACACAGGTGAAGCAGGTAAGTGTACCAAGCTTGTCTTGGCCAGGCCAGCTCTATAAGGAAAACTCTGGCACTGTCCTGTCTGATTTTGTTCATCACCTTTAGTATCAGTGGTGTTGAAGGAAATGCACAGTTCAGACCCTTCCTCCAAGATAGAAGAAAGTCATCTCCCAAAGAATGGTGGTGCATACCCCTTCCTGAGCACAAAAGAGGGTGCTTCTTGTTCCTGGAGGTGGCAAAGAGATCTACCTCTGGCAGTGCCCACCTTTGGAATATGCTGTGGCAAACCTCAGCATTTAGCTCCCATTCATAGTCCTGTAAGGGTACGTCTATACCCAGCCGCTAGTTCGGCGGCTGGAAATCGAAGTTCTGGGTTCGACTTATCGCGTCTTGTCTGGACGCGATAAGTCGAACCAGGAAGTGATCGCCGTCGACTGCGGTACTCCAGCTAGACGAGAGGAGTACCGCGGCGTCGACGGGGGAGCCTGCCTGCCGCGTGTGGACCGAGGTAAGTTCGAACTAAGGTACTTCGAACTTCAGCTACGTTATTCACGTAGCTGAAGTTGCCTACCTTAGTTCGAATTGGGGGGTAAGTGTAGACCAGGCCTAAGAAATGTCTGCTGAGGACATTGACTGCGGTGTTCTGAATATCTGGGAGATAGATTGCTGAAATTTGGATCTGATGAGTTATACCCAGTTCCATCGTTCCATAGCTTCAGCGTCCACGGAGGGACATCTTGCTCCTTCCTGCTTGCTGATATACTACATGCAGGATACACTGTCAGTCATGACCCTGATTAATTTGCCCTCGACGAGGGGTAGGAAATGAAGGCAGGCATTCCTGACAGCCCTGAGCTCCAAGGGATTTATGTGGAGACTGGTTTCACGAGCTAATCGCCTGCTTGAGTCATAGATTCATAGATTCTAGGACTGGAAGGGACCTCGAGAGGTCATCGAGTCCAGTCCCCTGCCCGCATGGCAGGACCAAGTACTGTCTAGACCATCCCTGATAGACATTTATCTAACCTACTCTTAAATATCTCCAGAGATGGAGATTCCACAACCTCCCTAGGCAATTTATTGCAGTGTTTAACCACCCTGACAGTTAGGAACTTTTTCCTAATGTCCAACCTAGACCTCCCTTGCTGCAGTTTAAGCCCATTGCTTCTTGTTCTATCCTTAGAGGCTAAGGTGAACAAGTTTTCTCCCTCCTCCTTATGACACCCTTTTAGATACCTGAAAACTGCTATCATGTCCCCTCTCAGTCTTCTCCTTTCCAAACTAAACAAACCCAATTCTTTCAGCCTTCCTTCATAGGTCATGTTCTCAAGATCTTTAATCATTCTTGTTGCTCTTCTCTGGACCCTTTCCAATTTCTCCACATCTTTCTTGAAATACGGTGCCCAGAACTGGACACAGCTGAGGCCTAACCAGAGCAGGGCACTGAGATGAGATCCCCATCCCAACAGTGACATGTCTGTTGTTAAAGTTACTGATGGAGCCGGATGACAAAAAGGCCTGTGCAGATGTTGGGTTGGTCTTTCCACCAGTTTAGGGAATTCCTCCCTTGTGGAGGAAACATCACCTGTTGTCCAAGGTGTCACCGACGGGCGAATAGGTCATATTGAGCCAATCCTGGAAAAGCAGAGGTGTAGCCTTGCATGATCAGTCACAATGGTACAAGCTGCCATGTGCCCCAAGAGCTGAAGACAATTCCTTATTGTGTTCTGAGGAATCCCTTCAATTGCCCAGACCAGACCTGAGAAAGTCACAAATCTGTCTAAGGGAAGGTAGGCCCTGGCTGTCAATGAGGGGGGAAGGGGTGGTTGTCTGGGCTGGGTGGGGCATGGCTGGTCTCTGGGAGGGGAGGGGGTTCGGGTATCTGAGTAAGGGGGGCCCTGCGACTGGGCTCTGGGGAGGGGAAGGGGGCAGAGACACAGGAACTGGGTTGTCATAGGGGTTTCCTTAACTTTCTGCTTCCGGGGGACTTTGTGTGCCTGTATTGTTACAGACAGACTTGCTGACAGGTATTTTGAAATAATTACCAAAATAACTGAAACTGGCGTGATTATGTAGTGTTATTTTGACACTATAATTTGCAGAATTTTGCAGAATTTTAACGTATTATGTGCAGAATTTTTAATTTTTTGGTGAAGAATGCCCCCAGGAGTAAAACGTGGTTGCCTAAAATTAGGCACCTAAGCCCATATATCAACTCCTAAAGGAAGGAGACTAATTTTCAAATATGGGAGAAAGGATTTATAAATCAATGGGAACGGCAGGTGCTCGGCCTCGCTGAAAATCAATACTTACAAATTTACATATGGGTTTCGAGGCCTAACTTGGGGCACCCACATTTGAAGACATGGGCCTTGGGGTACTTGCGTGGGATGAGAGGTTATTTGAAGGATTATGTTTGTCAGGCATGGGTAACTCCATTGAACATCCACTATTGGAGATACAGAAACGGAGGCGGTTCTGCCATTGGACATCCTTCATAGCAGCCACCAAAAAAAAAATTAGACAATAAAGATGATATGCAGCCAGGGTAGTTTGGCAGCTCCACAGACCTCAATGACTATCCCCAGTTTAAAGGCACTATGTTGATTTACATCCAGGGACGACTAGTGACAGCAGCTGAGGATCAGGAAGATTGTGTCCTTAACCGCATCCTATTCAGTGCTGGAAGTTCTTCCAGCTAAAAGAACCATTTTGGAAACAGCTCTGTGTGCCCCAAACTATGCAACGTATTGCAGCTAGGAGCTCGAAAGCAGCAGTAAGAAGTCACAGTGTCCCTACTGAAATGCGGTTTGAGAGCTGTTATGATGCAGACAGCAGGTAGTGTTTCATTTTTATATGCTCTATTCTCATTTTACTTACCATTCCATAAATTATTTGGTTATTTGAGAGACACGGTGGGTGAGGTAATACCTTTCCTTAGACCAAGTTCTCTTGGTGAGAGAGACAAGCTTTCAAGCCACACAGAGCTCTTCTTCAGGTTATTTAACAGACCGAATAAGCATTACATAAAGACTGGTTCTAAGCATTCATAATCCCTTCATAATCTCTTCACCAGCAAGGCTTCGGTATTGGAAATGTGGATTGGGAAAATGTAAAAGAAATCTACGAATAAATTAACCCATTAACAAGTTTTAATTTCTGTGTCAGAGGATACCGTTTACTGCAGACAAAGATTCGTTTCAGTTCACTCCCCTTAAATTTAACTATAAAACAACCACAAAGCTTGTGAACTGACTGGCTACAGATCTTGCTAAAATGAGTAGTAAATATTTCTGTGATGCCCCTCTGTCCACATTTTGGCGTAAGAATGCTGAAAGGTGAGGGGGTAATTAGAAGTTAGTAGCACAGTGGGATAGGCAGGCAGAGAATATCTTCCTGCTTTGAAAGAAACAGAAGGAAGGTGAGGTGTGCTGCTACCAAGACTGGGTCCAATGGCTTCTCTTTTTGGGGAATGCAGCAATGAGATGCTCTTTTAATCACTGTGCAGATATCACAATGAAAAGTAACTTTATAAAAACTTAGATAAATCATTATGAACAGGAGGAACCAATATCGACAACTCTTTTTGTTGTTTGGAATACTTCTTAAAGCGCCAGCCCCTGGAGTCATGTGATTTTTGAGACGCTCACTTTAAAACATTGTAATGTAAAATGCACCTGGAAAGCAATTTCAGGGTCAGTTTCTACTAACATGCCAGAAATGAACATTGTGACAATGGGAGCTAGGCATACTGACTGCAGAGTTACATACCATGTGACAGGGAAGATTAATAGATCAAAAAACATCCACGAAAAAATCAAATAGTCCTTCACCTCAGTCAGCAAAATATTGAAATCTGGCTAGTGAAAAATGAAAACTAAAGTTCAAAAAACAATTTTGAAGGCACTTGCATTTCAGAGGTTTTATTAAAAAAGCAATTCTTCATTTATTCAAAAATTTTCACAATTTATTTTTTTTTATAGAAAATGTTTCTAACTCTCCCCCCCCCCTCCCGATTTTCTATTTTTTGGATTTGCTTTCCTCCCCTTCCTTTCTCTTTCTTTTTTATTTTTCCACTGGAAAAGAAAAGTAGATAAAAAAAACCAGAGATGATAAACACAAAAATAAAAACCAAACACATTTTTCTCTTTTTATTTTTGCTGAAAAAAACCTGAACATTAAAACGAAATGACAATTTTCTGAGTGCCAAAACCCATGTTTCCATAAAAACAATGTTTTCATTCAAAAATTTCAACCAGTTCTCCCTAGCAGCATGTGCTCAAGTTCATCCTCTTTTAGCAAAACTCTGAAGTGCGTAACTAGGTGCTCTGCGGAATCAGGGGCTACAGCAGTGGTTCTCAACCTTCTGGGGCTCAGGACCCATTTGTAAATATTGACAGCCTGTGGCAACCCAGTAAATAGGTTGGGGGGCCGGGACGGGGGGCTGATCCTCCCCTTGGGGAGAGGGCTCACAGTGCCTACCCTGCACTCACCCTGCAGTGCTAGCTCTGGTCTAGCAGGGCTGGCCTTGGTTCCCTGCTCCGGGCATGTGACCTCCAGGGTGGCAAAGTTGCTCAGGTTTGGCCCCATCCCCCCCCATGGGGGCTGCTGGGCGACTCATCTGCCTTCCCCTCCCCACAGTCTTTGCTCCGTTCACATTTTCTGGTTTACCACCTCCTCCATGTCATCCTTCTCTCATTGTTTTCTTCCCATCCTCTTCCATGCTGCCTTTTATGTGCTTGGAACAGCCTCTAGGGGCATGGGCACCAAATAACTTTCCTTCTATCTCTGCCCCTTACTTTGGCAATGATAAATTCAGGGTCAGGATCAGGAGTAATTGCCAATCCATGTTTTCAGGTTAGCAGACTTGGAGGTGCATACATTTTGGAGCCCAGAACCATAATCATCCTTGGCGAGTAGGATAGCTTTAAACATATAAGGTTCATTTGTGCAACTTTTATGCTGCAGAGGAGTTTCTCACTCAAGCAGCTATACTGAGTTCACTGGGCCCATTCATCCTCGTGAGTACGGATAGCAGAGTTAGGCCCATTTTTTTGCAGAAATCTGTACACATCTCATGATCAAATCAAGCACAAAGTTTGTGACAAACTGCAGCAAGCTGTGCAGTTCTAATGAATGCTGTGTGTATCTTTGCAAAGTCGGGAATTTTCTACAGGGAATGCTGCTTCTTTGTCACCTAATTGTTACCAGAGATTCAGAGATAATTTCTCTTTTTGTGGCGAAAGCATACATTTCTAGGGATTTGATTGTGTATTGCGCCTTGGTCCCCAGACAAATTACACATGAAGCAAACTTTCTATTCAAGTTGCTCAGCTAAAAAAACCATGTTTTACGTACATTGATAGCACCATCCCCAGCTGAAAACAGGTTACTATTCCAGGGAGGGGCTGGCATTCTGACATTAAATATGCATTGTTAATCTCTGTGATCTGCACCTATTTACAAGAGGGAAAGCAATTATCTGTCCAGAAAGCAGCTTTCAGAGCTGAAATGAAGCTGTGAAATGCTGTGTCAAAGAAAAGCAGAAGTGTAAACAGGCCACTTGCTTGATTCCCCCATCAGTGTCAAAGAGAACGTTCTGTTTCCAGTGTATGCACCAGACAGCTTTACTCTCCTCGGCCTTACCTGAAATGAAGTGGTGGGGTGTATATTAACCCGGGCCTGGTTCCAGTGCTGTCCCTTATTCCCACTTGAAGACCATACTGGATTTTCTATTGTGGTCTGTCCCTTTAACCGCAGATAAACATTCAAGCTTCCTGCAAAAACACCCAGTAACAACATTAGTCAGTTTGGTTCTTTTGCACAGATAGTTTCTTTGTAAATAGTGTTCAGGTGTATGCAGAGTCCAATGCAGACCCTCTTTGCTACAGGTAACAGTCTGTCTTGATGCTTTGCAGCCCCTCCCTTAGGCATTTGCCCCGTTCCCATTGTGACACACTGTACCTCAAAGTAGCACCCTGGAACCCCCTTATTCACCACTGTCATATAATTATATGTTTTGTACAATGCCTGGCTTGTAAGGTATTTTAAAAGTCTTGATCTGTTGAACCTTAATATCCCATTGGATTGTCTGTGCTGTCATTGTACGTGAAGTTATGAAGTTTTGCGATATGTGCTACTGAAGTACAATGTGAGGTTGGGAGACGCCACAGCCAGCTTTTCAGTAAGGACAAAGGAGCAGCTATGACTGGCCAGACAATGGCCCATCAAGAAGAATCCACTCTCTGAGAGATAGCTTGGAGTGGGCATATACCTAGATGGGGACTGTCTGACTAACGGGGACTGCATGATCCCCACGTCACGGCAAGGATCTTGTTAGCAGATGGATGAAAGTATAAAAGAGGGACTGTGCAATCATCACTTGGCCTTTCCTCCCCCGGCCCCATCCCAACTCCTGGAAGATCCTCTGGAAGACAACAACTTTGAACTAGGGAGATTGGTCCCAGTCTGTGTATTGAAGAACTGTGAGCTGCCTGTAACGTCTGTTAGGTGCGAGACTGCTTGATTCCAATCTTGCTTAGTCTGTTTAAGATAGAATTTAGGCTGCATTTCTATTTTTATTCCTTAGATAACCAACTTTGATCTCCATGTCTGCTACTTATAATCACTTAAAATCTCTCTTTCTGTAGTTAATAAATCTGTTTGATATTTTACCTAAAACACTGGGTGTTTGGTTACAGTGCTTGGGGAAGCTCAGCTCGGATTACAAAGCCTGGTGCACGTCTACATTCCTTTGAAGTGGCAAACTTATTAACAAGCTTGCACTGTCCAAGGGAGACTTGAGCAGTGCAAGAGGGTATATTTCTGGGGTGCAAGGCTGGGATGATTGGCTGGTGCCTCTCTCTCTATGATTCACGGGTGGCTCAAGGAGCATTCCTGGAATTTTGCTGGGGGTGGGGCTCCACATGCTGATGATCGCAGCGTCTAGAGGGATTTTGCTGCTTGTCACTGGCATAGCATTGTGTGAGAGAGCCCAGGCTGAAGAGTTAAGGGAGCACAGAGGTCCCACAGATTCAGGTTGTACCCCAGGGTGCCATCACACCCATACGTCTCCCTTAGGTATTCTTTATTCATTCTGTCTTTGATGGGGAACGTGACATCTTTTTTTCCTGCCGTTGCAAGTGACAAAATCATAAGTGTCACCTAGAATTTGGCAGGATTTAAGAAGTCACAAAGTTCACAGACTCGGTGCATGTTTCTCATGCGCTTCCCATCAGACACAGCTTTCTCCTGCTGCCTGGAGGCTGGAGGTGTCCTTTATATACCAGCCTTTAAAAAAAAAATCGTTTTTGCCTTGATTTGAAAAAGTTCAGAGCGTCAAAGCTCTCAAAAGCCACAGTTCTCTAGGGATGCAAAGAACAGCAAAACCTTGAGTAAAACACGTCCCCTGGAACATTAATTATGTAATTTCTCCAGCACCCTGGGAATGCAAAGTACAAGTTAAGTTTACCAACAGACCTCTGCTATGAGAGACACCTGCACAATGACACAGCTCAAAGTCACACAAAGTTCTGGTACCTAGTACAACTCACCGCCTTGAAAAACACAAGGTTAGATTGAAAAAAAAAAACACAACGGAATGAAATGCGCATATGTAAAAAGCAGCAGGAAATGTGCCTGCAGGCACACCAAGAATCAGGCTCACACCTTACCTTCAAACTGGGTGAATGTGCCTTAGTGCCTGAACAGTTTTTTTTTTACACTGTAGCATTTGATTTTTCAATCGAAAGGAAGAGAGACAAGCAGTGGGGAGGAGACATGGACTTTAGGTGGACACCCTGTCTCTCTTCAAACACTCAGTGGGCAGGGCAACTCAGCTAGAAGGGCCCACAAACATCCAGAACGAGGGGGTGGCATGCACTGTAGCTGTTTCTGAAGCTGTGTGGGACGTTTGGGCCAGCAGTCACGCAGGTTTCACACATGTTCATCATCTGTGAGATGAGCCAACCAGGGCTCAGCATTGGGGGAAGGGTCGCCTGGCTCTTGTGAAATAAGAACCAGCTCCAAACTGAATGGGAAGCTCTTGTAAGATTCATGCCAGTTCAGCTAAAATAATTCTCCTCTTTTCCTGCTTGCTTCTTCACTGGTCCTGGGTGCAAGATTTGAAATGAGGAAGCCTCCAAGGCTAGGCAGAAAGAACAGCTATCGTTAGAGATTTCAGCCTGGCTAGGAGTATGGTAGCTTAAAGAGAGTTGGCATGGGAAGCTGGTAGGCTTCATAGCCCGGGTGGATGGGTGGGAAGAAAAGAATCAAAGGGCTAGGGAAGGTGGGGGGAGGGAACTGGATGAGTGCAGTCGTTGGAAAGAAGGGTGGTGAGGAGATACCCTGAAGAACAAAGGGAAGGGGAGCCAGGAAGAGGAAGATCCACCAAAGGTAATGCTGACACATAAGTCAACAAGGAAGAGTTCAGAGTTATGGGCTCCCAGGGAAGAGACAGTCTTGAGCAGACAAGAATGGCTTAGAGTGTTAAAAGTAGTAGTGAAGAACGACGATGGAGTAGAGACCAGTAGAGCAGGCAAAGACAGCAACGTGCAGTGAGTTTTGTGTGGGCAGGTTCAGGGCACATGCCAGATTGTAGGGGATGAAGAGGAGAGTAGGTGCATGTTCCAGGATGTTAGAGATGAAGGGAAGCAGGAAGTTAAAGTGATAACCGGGAGAGGAAGGAGAGTCTAAGTGAGGTTTTCTTATGGGCAGGGAAATGGAGCAGAATTGGAGCAACCAGTTAGAAGAGTGAGATAAGTTGCCAGGGCCTGCAGGTATGGGAGCAGTTAAGGGAGACATGGATTGTTTAGTACAAGGTTGAGCAGAACTGCAGGAAGAGAGTGTGGTACCCTAAAGGCTTGGGTGCTTTCCAAACAACTACTGGAGATACATTAGAGAAAAAGCCAGCCCACCTATGATTAGTCACAGCATGAACTTAAATTTATGCTAGTTTAAAGAAAACTATTACATATAATTTTAATTTTCATGAAGATCCAAAATAATGCCAATAGCAAGCAATGCACCAATGTTGTTTCAATATATTATCCACTAGTGCTGGGAGATACAGATTGTGACATACAGCTGGGTGGGTACTACACGCTGATCTGGGGGGAGGGATAGCTCAGTGGTTTGAGCATTGGCCTGCTAAACCCACGGTTGTGAGCTCAATCCTTGAGGGGGCCATTTAGGGAACTGGGATAAAAATCTGTCTGGGGATTGGTCCCACTTTGAGCAGGGGGTTGGACTAGATGAGGTCCCTTCCCTCCCTGATATTCTATGATTACAAGACTCAATTATTTAGGCCATGCAGGATGCTAAATGAAAGATCATTCATACCACCACCAAACTCTGTCATGTAGTTCAAACTAATGACAAGAGGACAACATCTTTGAGCATTCTTGCTTAAAAGAACAGGCATTACTTCACCAGCTAGGTGCCGGCCTTCTCGATCAAGCTGGCAGCTTCTTGAGTTTATTTACACACACCTACCTGTGTCAGCCCCAAATGCATTTGCAAATTTGATGGATTCAACCTGCAGTAAACACCTATTCTTGAAATTTATAACTTGCTGCCAGTCATGGCTGTGCATACTTGCAGAAGACCACAAGTACTGCATGTAAGACTCGTTTTGAAAAATTGACCCATGGTGAACATTTCTTTTAAACTGAGAACAATTCTGACCTACAGGAAAATGAGCAGCCAAGCGACCCTTGAGCAGATAAAACAAATTGCAATGGAGACATGTTACATTTTTGCATAAAAATAAAGCAGAGGAGTTCATGTTTCGGATGGTTTTATAGCATGGGAACTCTTGAGCTAACTGGTTGAAGGTGAGGAGAAGCTTTAACGACTGTATTAGCTTTTCGGTGGCATCCATTGGACCCTATCTTACTGAAATAGTGACTGTCAGGCAATATTCTGGTACACTGTTGTTTTTATTTTGGTTTGCCAGTCTTTCAATAAATACAGACTGATCCTGGTGCCTCTTTGCTTTATTCCTTGTTCCCCCAACAACACGGGACTATACTGAGAGGCTGCCGTCGATCAAGTAGATTGGAAATAAGGTGATGTAGGACACAGACCGACTGTACCACTTGTGAAAACCTGTGGCACTTTAGCCCTGGCACTGCTTAGAGAGTGTGTGCCACTTCATTGTTCCAGTTACAAACGTATGAAAATATTATTGTGGCCCAAACCTGCCGAGTGCCGATCACGTTACACTCCCATTGAACAGGAGCTGGAGTTACAGGAGCTCAGCACCTCACAGGAGAGAGCCCACATGAGCAGCCATTTGCAGAGACAACAGACACAAACGGTCTCCTGTCTGTATTGCCAGGGATAATCAACGTTAACCCCTCGAAAAGGTGGACATGCAAAGTAGACGCGCCCTCGTTGGACTGGCAGTCAGGAGGATGTGAGCCTTCTCAGGGTTAATGCTGTATGATCTGACAGGAACTTCTCATATGATTCGCAGTTTAAAGCAACGTATATTTGGGAGTAAGATTAGAAACATACACCCTAGTTCCAAACCTAATGGTGATAGGACAGGGAATTCCATTCCTGCTTTTCTCTCGGGAGTTAGGCTTTCGCCTAACATTATAATGAATTTGGTAATCTCAGACCCAGGCCTCATTTCTCCACGTACGCTCCCTTTTCTCTCTTGGCCATTATACCAATAGTAGCGTGATTGGCCGGCTGCGCTCCAGAGGCACCCAAGCCCCGACAAGCAGCCGGACAGCTCCTCAGGACCGAGATGCCGTGGCAGAGCTTTCTCAAAGCAGTGCTTTTATTTCTCTCTCGTCCTGAGGAGCACTCAACTCACCCGTTTTTCAAAATGGCCAAACCACACCTACCCGTCTTACAACCACCATCAACTGTTGTCCTCGGAATCCCCTGCCATCTGGTTGGGCAGCTGTGCTGAGGGCAGAATTTGGCCCTGTCACAATGAGCACACACTAAACTTCCGTTAAGTCTCAGCAGAGAAGCCAAGGATTGAGCAGACGTGGAAACCTCCCCGATACATGGCCCCTACGCTACGCTGGGCAGCACCGGAAAGACCAATGATGTGATGATGCTTTGGACAGAAGTCCAAAGGGATGTCAAGCTGACACCTTACTCAACTCTACCATTACCTTAGAAAACACTGGCTACTTACACACCTCACTGTATCCTTTACTGCCCAATACCATCAGCAGTTTCCATGGGATTTTAAGTTTCTTTGACTGATACTCACTAAACCCGAAGCGGCCTCAGCATCTCTTGCCATGTAATTTTGGCAACAATAACTTGAAATCAGCTTGATGCTGGAAATCCATTCAGACACATTCTGATGCTGTGTTCACTTATATGGGGTTTTCTGGGATCTAGAGAGACCTGCCTTCTTAATACATAGATATATATCACTGAGATACACCAGCGTCCTCCAGATATGGCATGTACGGCATTAAAAAACAAAAACCTACTTCGGGCTGTTTCTTTTGCTTTTTCATCTAGGGCCAGGACCAGCCTGCAGAAATCCATCCTGGGATGTTGCAATAGCCATCAGAAGAGAGTTATAGCTGCTAATCAACTGACCTCAACCCTCGCCTCCCCACGGCAGGGGACTCAAAATACTGGTGTAGTACCAGCAAAGTGCTTACAGCCCTTTCTCTCTGCCATACTTGAAAATTCCCTTTCTCAAAGCCACATTCACATGCACTTAAAAGGGTTTCCTGTTGCTGCCCCATGCTTTGAAGGGAGTGGTTCCCTACTGCCCCCAAGCCTGAACAAGGTGCTAATTGGCATGTCTTATTATAAACTGTATTACCATAGCACCTGGCAGCCCCAGTCACGGAGCAGAACCCCATGGTGTTAGGTGCTGTACAAAGGGGTTACCAGTTAGATGCTGCTGACCTTTCCTTTCTCGGTAAGATGTGTGTGTTATTTTTCCTTTAATAAACCACAGTTTCTCCTGTAATTTAAATGACAAGATCATTGGGTTCCTCTTACCTATGTGCTGTCCGTACATGTGATAGTAGAAACTAAAACAATATGCTGTGTTGGTGACTCCATAAGGGTTTTTAGGGGCTACACTGAAAACAGGACTCAGAAGTCTGGCCTTTTCTCCTTCCAGCCTCGGGCGTGACGTTTCAATGTACATGTAGAAACCTAGAAGAAGCCAGAACAGAAATTGTTAAGTTCAGTCTTTAAACACACACTCTCTCTCTCTCTCTCTCTCAGAGTAAGGATTCTCAGCACCAGAGCTGTTACAAACCTTGAACAATTTTTCACATTCATCTGACACCGCTGGGCCTTGTTTGCTGCACTTGACCTGCATAAATCCCATGTGCTTCCACAAATAAATGCTTCAATGAGATTTTTTTCTATTAACGGTAAAAATCTCTGCTAGTACTTCAGTACTCACAAGCAACAGTAAAGCAATAAACCAGTGCGTATACACAAGAAAGGGGGAAATTATTTGTTTAGGTTCCAGATCTCAGTCTCAAGGTGGCAAAGTGTTTATATGAATAGTAAAAGAAGAATTATTTTTAAAATAATGAAAAATTTCTTCATGGCATCACTTCAAGGAGCCTTTTTGATAGCCCTACCGATCACAGTTCAAAAGCCCATCCTCAATGAAAGAACACATTATTCAATGATCCTGATTCTAGTCTATGTCAGCATTATAGATACGATAATGACTTGCTCAGTAACTGTAACCAAGCACAGTCAACGCAAGCATTACTGTGTTTGGCAGTGCAGGTGGGGTGTGGAGTATAAAGTAGTCTGAGCAATCGCAGTCCTGCACTGTAAGTCTGAAAGGCACCATTCGAATACATACAGAAAGCAGAATCCAGCGCTTTAATTAACAGGGATGGCAGATTTCAAATCACGCCCTTTAGCAGGATACAAAATGAAGACAGGACAATGAAACTTTTAGCTCTCACAATCTGCTAGTAAGAATTTAAATGACTAAAAGCTACAGAATGTTGTAGGACGTTTGAAATATACATCACTACAGAACCTACCGTCTGAAACTGATCATCTTTAAAATGGCATTAGAAATGGTAACAAACAGGACTGGTCAGGAGCCACAAAGTTTGGTTTTAGATACAGATCTGACCTCTGTATGTAAATGTTCAGATGCAAGATTTTGCTTTGGGATCATCTCTATTAAATGTGATGGAGTCCCTACAGAATTAAAACAGGTCAGTATTTTCATCCTAAATACTGCTGGGTGTCATTAAGAAAAGACAAGGCTTTGGGCCTCAACATGTTGGGTAGCTCCTCAGTGGAGCTATGTTGATTTGCATTAGCTGGGGGGTCTGTTAACTGCAGAAATCTAAGCTACGTTTTACCTTCTTTGGAGCCACTTCGGTCTGCGTTGGGTCCCGTGTTTGGGGTATATTTTGTGTCTCTGGTGGCAGTGCTTTGTTTCGTCCAGTCAAAATTATCCGTATCATCTTGAGTGAATAGACATATGTTGCCATCTTCAAATCCACAGTGAAACTCTCCTGCAGCCAACACAGTAAATGAACACGACTTCAGTCATTGCAACCATTGTCTGCGTAACTGTCAAAAGGCTTGAAGTGCCACAACCTTTTTGAAGGACAATGGTCATTATTAACATTGGACATTGGACATTTTTTTGAAATCCGGGTAGAATATCAAGGATGTGTCTTCCTTTACGATAGTTATTTTATTTGTTATTGTAATTGCTAAAAAATACACCCGACTATCACTCCAGGTGTACGTGTAAACAGAAAACATGTACAGATCTTATCAAATAGATCCCCCTCCACCATTCAGCATTATCCTTCAGCCCTTCTTAGCCCTCCCACCCTTCGGAAAAGCCTCAGGGAACAGATAAGCATTGCAGCATGCCCTTAAGGCCAAGACTCCGGTTTAAGGAGGAAGCAAGGCTTACCATCAAAGACTTCTAGCTGAGTAATTTCCAGAGGTCTCCTCCTGTTTACACCGTGGGACTGTCAACTCATGCAACTCAGTGTATCGCAGCTGAGTGTATCGTTATTACATGAGCACAGAGTTGTACTCTTGGGTAGCCAGGAACCCAAACCATCCAAGGCTTTGGGGCCTGGATTCTCATCTCCCGCCCAGCAGTGTAAGGCCCCAAGGCACCTGCTGAACTTTACGCACACGAGCAGTCCCAGTGAGTGCACTGCTCCAGCAAGGCCAATGGATGTATTTCTTCACTGTCTGTTTACCGTCTGTTTGTTACAACCTCCTCCATAGGTGTGCATTTTGTACTCACCACTGTGGAGTAGTGCTCCACTGGCCTCCAGAGAACTAGAGTTGGGCAAATAATGGATTTTTTTGGTTCACTGGCACGTCCACATTTAAAAAAAATAATAATAATTTTGAGTCAAACCAAAAATGAATTAAAAAAAAAACTGAGTGAATTGTTAAGCCAAAAAAAAAGTTGAGTCGAGGCAATGCTAAAAGTTTCATTTCAACGCAACTCCAAAAATTCCATGCCAATTTCAGGGATTTTGACCAAAGCCAACAAAGACTTCATTTACAAAACGGGTCAGGTGGGGTAGGAAGGAGACCTAACTGATAATCTTTAGCACAGTGAAAACCTTTAGCCTCCTGGCATATGGGAGAGCCACATTCTATGTCCCCTACGCCTCATATGAAAAAGGGATTTGAACATGGATCTTCCCCATTGCAACAGCATGCACTAACCATCGAGCTAGGGGTCTCTATCAATTTCTCATGTTGAATCTGTTCCGTTTCTTATAAATAATTAAATAATCATTGAAGCAGGGACTTGAACTAGGATCTCCCACATTCCAGGAGAATGCTCTAACTACCAGTTATAGAGTCATTTTCACATGTGCTCGCTGGCACAACGGCTATTTTGACAAGTTCTACATAGGACAACTCGGGGTGTTAAGTCGAGCAGGTGTCTAAATGTTTGCAGGTTTGGGAGTTTAAATATGTAATATATCCACTCAGGTCAGTGATGTTGTACTGTGTCAGTGAGATCAGCATACAGGCCCTTGGAGTTGGAGCTAGGTTTGGGTAAGGATCCCACAGAATGGAGGCCAACCTGAAGCTGATCTGAAATAATCTAATACCCAAGTCTGAAAAATTAAGCTTGAAATTTCATCCCAAGCCCCATGGCCATTTTGAGAGATTTTTCTGGTTCTTCCTTATCCTGTTTCTGGTTAGGCTAGGAGGACAGTAAGAAAAGTGTCTACTTCATAGTACTGAGCGTGAAACATTCCCCTACAAAACCAGGTTATCCCAGACACATATGTCTACTCCCTCAGTACAATGATCAGATTTACTTCTTTTCTCAGATAAACCCACTGAGTTGAGTAGAGTCATCACCATTTGACTGTAAGAATCAAGTTAACTAAAACACAATCCCTCAGTTGACCTGAAAGGATTGTTCACCATCAGTATGACTCAGAGTCAACTGTACATTTGTTTAATTATGAAACCCTCCCCCACATTATTTTGGAGTCTAATTTAATAGAAAACTTGCAATATACAAAATTGTTAAATACATGAGCACCCGTCACAACCACAACGGAGAAGAAATCTGAAAAACAGTTACACACTCTGTGGAATCCAATAACCCGAATAATGATGCATGTGAACTGATGCAGATTAGCATCTGCTGCTTCATTTCTTAGCTCACAAAAGAGTAGACAGCGACACTGACAAAGCTCATGAAAGAAGCAGTGCAGTGCGGTGCAGATGAAGGACTATGAACAAAATACAAGCTGAGCATGTCACCTTTAGAAATGTATTTTACACTGATTTGATATTAAAATAGCTTGTTTCATAAAGTTACCACCACCTGATGGCCGTTCAGTAGCCATATCTACACTTGACCCCAATGCGATCGATGCAGCAGCATCGATTTAGTGAGTCTGGTGAAGACATGCTAAGTCGATGAGAGAGTGCTTTCCCGTTAACATGTATGTGTACACTGGGCTCCCCTCCACATAGACAAGTCCTTATTATAGCTCCCAAGGTGCTTAGCTGCCTTAGAAATATGACAAATGGATGGAAACTGCAGCCACTGATCCTTGTTTATATTGTGCTCAAAGGACAGGGTGTTGCTAGCAGGTGCCGTGGAGGACTGGGATGGGACTGGCAACACTTCCACGAGGATCCCCACTACAAAACCTGAAGGACAAGCTAATGCTATAGAACAAGTTAATTTAGATATATTTGGCGTTAATTTGCATTGGCCCCTCCCACAAATCCTCCCTCAAGGTGATTCAAGGGGCAGTTGTGGTTCAAGGGGTCTCTTGACAACAGGACTGATGCTGATGAGGGGCTTGAGAGAGCCAAAAGTGGCCAAACATCCAAGCAGATCTCAGACAAGCCACAGGCTTTGTGGTCCCAACCCACTGCCACTTGTGGGGGCTGGTGTGTGGGCCCTCTCCACTGACCCAAAGCGTTGCATTAATAGCGAGCTCTGAGGATGGAAACTCAGAGTCGCCAGTACCTTACACGCGCTGCTCTTGCACAGACTGATACAATTCAAGGATGAAATATTGCTTACGTGACAGCTAACCAGAGTGGAAAATGAGTGAAATCTGATTCAGCTCCGACAACAAGCTGAGTTAAACCCAAAGTCAGCTTCACCGTCCGTCTTGCCATTTCTAACTCTGCCGCAGTAGTTTAAAGGCTACATCTGCACGTTGAAGCATGTTGCAGAAGGTTCATTTAGAAATTCCACATCAGCAGATTAAAAGCCTTTTTCTCTGAGTGAGCAAAAAATTTTTCAGGCCCAATGAAAAAGTAGGCACAAGTTTGCCATTTATTTAACACAGTGTCAGCTGCAAATGGGATTCAAGCATTTGGAATAAATTGGAAAGGGCTAGTGCCAAGTATTTTTGGCGCTATATATATATATAAACAAATAGACAAAAGTATAAACATGAAAATAACTTGAGAGATCAGATCTGTACATTTCCTGTCTGAGAATTCAAGAGGTTTTGAACAAATCTTCACTGTCCTTTATTCATCCATTAAAGAGGTATATCATGAGTGCTGGCAGTCTGTGCTTCCCAACACAATCCTGTCTGGCTGAGATGCCCCAGCTCATGATAGGCTGGATAGGTCTTTAGGTCCATTCAAATTTTGTCCTATCTTCTAAGCGCATCAATAAGGGAGCCATTTAGCACTGTAGCCTAGGATTAATTAGGTTGCAAAGTGCACCTTTCACAAAGAACAGGCTATTTGGTGCTAATTAAGAAGATGAGATTGGTGAAACACTCACAAACTTTATGAGCTTGAGTTAATACAGACGACTATAATTGAAATAATAGAAAAAACAAATCCATAAGTGTAAGAATAAGAGAAGTGCAGAAGTTTCCTGCATTGTTCATACTTACAGTCTTACACTATGCATACCTACAACCTTGTGGAGACCGTTTGAAACAAAGATGGAAGAAACAGTCAGTGGAGCACACCACAAGAGATGACGACGGTTTTGGATGTCACCTCCACTGTCATTCCAGATCTCCTCACTAGGGCTAGGTTTGACAAACTTTTATACACCTTTCTCCATTCCACCCACATACATAGTTTTGGTATGTCAATGTGGTTAACTCTCATTGCAAAAAGCCCCTAAGATGCTACCATCTGTTTGTGGTTTACCATAAAATGCATTGCTAAACTGTAACAAGATACACATTACTAAATTTTACAACCTCCAGCCCCAGGACCTCGCTGGGCTGGGCCCCATAGATGGAAACGCTGGGATCAAGCCCACCTCAGGCTCCTGCGTTTCTGTTTTACCACACCCCATACTGCCTTTGGTGTGGGGAAGGTGCAGCTGCCATATATCATTTCATAACCTTTGTTCAAGCAATAATACCATGCTAACAAACGTATGCCTAACATGCCTCAGTAGGCCTCAGCATATTCCAAGCCTCACTTAAGATGAATATTCATACTTTACATCCTCCTATTTGCATCTCAGCCATATTGGCTTCACTCACAATTATTAGAAGCACTTTTGCAATACGTATAATGTTTTCACCCCTCAGCTCACAGAGAGCCTTATAAGCTGGCCTTATAATTCAGGATCAGGTCATGGGCCTCTGGTCAACAGCACCAATATGGTGGTGGCTTTTATTTTACAAGCACATGGCAATTTAGGAACTGGATTGAGGCCATTAATTAGTTTCACTGCTAAGCAGGGCCAAATGTGAAAAAGCATCCTCAAGATAAAATGCTCTGCATGCTATCATTAATCCCTCAGGTCATCCATTCCCCCATAAAACCCAAATTTAAATATGAATATTTATATTTGAATCTCTTTCCTTATTGAGACATAACTTCTGTTCACATTAATGGGAGCTACATGTATCTATCATGACAACAGATCCTTAGTGGTCATTAATAAACGCACAAAAGAAAGGGAATACAGATTAAAGGCTAAATCTCAGTCTTTAACCCACTGGAAAATGCTCATTTAGCTATTTCAGAAGTCTCAAAATATGGAATAATTTTATGTCATTTGCGTGCTGCAGAATTTATGCATGAAGGGAATGATTCTGGTCTCTCACAAACCAGTTTTATCCAGGGCGAATCCACTAACTACTCTTGATTTACACAGAATCAGGCCCATCACGTTAAAGTAAAGGGCAGAATTTCCTGGGTTTAAAATCAGTTCTTAGTTGTCTATGAACACAGGTTTTTGGTGGTTTATTTATACAGACTGACAGCATCTTTAAATTGACACTTGTGAGATAAATAAGATGAGAATCTAGAAAACAAAGATGATATGGGTAATGGAATACAGAATCTTTTATCTCTAGTTTACTGGTTTGAATCCATCTAAAGAATGAAGACCTGGCCCAATTGAAGTCAATGAGAATTTTGTCATGGACTTCAGTAGGGCAAGGCTTTTCCCCCCGATGTTATTGACCTAAAGTTGTTACCACCTGATGGCCATTCAGTAGCCATGTCTACACTACTCTTGACGCCCATGTGATCGATGCAGCAGCATCGATTTAGTGGGTCTGGTGAAGACATGCTAAGTTGACGAGAGAGCGCTCTCCCATTGACATCTTTAATCCACCTCAACTAGAGGCAGAAGCTATGTCACCAGAGAGCGTCTCCCGTCGACATAGCGTAGTGCGGACACTGTTGTAAGTTGTACTAAGGCACATTGACTTAAGTGATGTTACTTATGTAACTTAACTAGCGTAACTTAGATCAAATTACAGCATTAGTGTAGCCCAGGCCTCCGTAAAATGATTGGCTGGGCTCACTCCAATTCTTGATTGACACGTTTCCCCATCTTCACTAGGACAGTTGGAAGCTGATCCTGACAGACCAAGGGCATGGGTATGGGTAGGGCAATGAGATACCCCCTCTCACTGCTCAAAGTGATCCTTCTTACTAATGCAACTCTGATGTTTCCCACATTGAAACTGTTCTGTAGACAGAGGACTTAATGTCTAGGACTGTTAATCTGGGTCCTTTAACTGAACAATAAATTTGCCAAGAAAGAAGAAAAGAAGGAAAGAACTTTTGAACTTTAAAATTAGAGACAAAGGTCATTTAATGCACCTGGGCTTGCTATTAAATATTTTCTTAATACATTAAATATATATGTAATCAATGAAGGGCTGATTAAATGCCCATTCAAGTTAATGGGAGTCTTTCCATTCTGCCCTAATTATTAACGCACTAGACGGGATCATCAGCGAGCGGGTTTAAAGTGTTGAGTCATCTACAATAGAACCTCAGAGTTACGAACACCAGAGTTATTAACTGACCGGTCAACCACACACCTCATTTGGAACCGGAAGTATGCAATCAGGCAGCAGAAGAGACAAAAAAAAAAAAAAAAAAAAAAAAAAAAAAAAAAAAAAAAAAAAAAA
>NW_020664540.1:17818499-17851332 GCF_002925995.2 Terrapene triunguis | reverse complement strand
AAAAAAAAAAAAAAAAAAAAAAAAAAAAAAAAAAAAAAAAAAAAAAAAGCAAATGCAGTACAAGTGTACAGTATAGTACAAGCAAATACAGTGTTAAATGTAAACGACTAAAAAAATAAAGGGAAAGTTTTAAAAAAGATTTCACATGGTAAGGAAACTGTTTCTGTGCTTGTTTCTTTTAAATTAAGATGGTTAAAAGCATTTTTCTTATGCATAGTAAAGTTTCAAAGCAGTATTAAGTCAATGTTCAGTTGAAAACTTTTCAAAGAACAACCATAAAGTTTTGTTCAGAGTTAACGAACATTTCAGAATTACCAACAACCTCCATCCCTGAGGTTCTACTGTATTCTAGGCTGTTCTCGGTGGTGGCAGATGACAGAACAAGGAGCAATGGTCAAGTTGCGGTGGGGGAGGTCTAGGCTAGATATTAGGAAACACTATTTCACCAGGAGGGTGGTGAAGCACTGGAATGGGTTACCTAGGGAGGTGGTGGAATCTCCATCCTCAGAGGTTTTTAAGGTCCGGCTTGACAAAGCCCTGGCTGGGATGATTTAGTTGGGGTTGGTCCTGCTTTGAGCAGGGGGTTGGACTAGATGACATCCTGAGGTGCCTTCCAACCCTAATCTTCTGTGATTCTATGATTCTTGAACTGTAGAATCAGAGAAACTGTTCACAGTAGCTGAGAACCAGTTTTACTCCCATTGTAGTTGACTGATAGCAAGAATACTGATGGGCGTGAAATACTTCCTTCTCTTTCCAGCTCCATTTCTGCACATCTGACTAAACACGATGTCTGGGCAATAAAAGGTAAGTTTCTCATTGCCCGTAGCAGTTTACATCTTATTCAGTCTGCCACAGGAGCCCCTAAAGCTGAACACACAGCCAAAATGCTTATTGAGATTTATTTTTGTCAAGTTTCACTAGTGGGATATTTCATCAAATATTACCATCATAAGTAAATGTCTATGGATTTCAGCTTAGTAACATCCTTTTATAAAGTTAGCTTGCTTTGCCTTTGTTCTAGAGAGACTTATGTGTAGTGCTGGGGAGGAGCCGGTGGTCGTGGTACATGTAGGTACCAATGACATAGGGAAGGGTAGGAGAGACGTCCTGGAGGCCAAATTTAGGCTGCTAGGGAAGAGACTGAAATCCAGGACCTCTATGGTGGCATCCTCAGAAATGCTCCCAGTTCCACGCGCAGGGCCAGGTAGGCAGGCAGAGCTTCAGAGTCTCAATGCGTGGATGAGACGATGGTGTAGAGAGGAGGGGTTTAGATTCATTAGGAACTGGGGAAACTTTTGGATGGGGGGAGCCTATACAGGAGAGATGGGCTCCACCTAAACCAAAGTGGAACCAGACTGCTGGCACTTAACATTAAAAAGGTTGTAGAGCAGTTTTTAAACTAAGAGATGGGGGAAAGCCAACTGCTGCAGAGGAGCACGTGGATCGGACAGAGACCTCTCTTAGAGGAGAGTCTATTGATAGAGATTCTCCAGGTTTTAGTCAGGAGGAGAGGATGGAAGAGGATAATCTAGGGGCCAGATCAGATGAGAAACATTCACATAAAAAAGAATCGGCCACATCAGAAAAGGGCAGACAAACAAACAATGACAATTTTTTTAAGTGCTTGTATATAAATTCTAGAAGTCTAAATAATAAGATGGGTGAACTAGAGTGCCTCGTGATAAAGGAGGATATTGATATAATAGGCATCACAGAAACCTGGTGGACTGAGGACAATCAATTGGACATAATCATTCTGCGATACAAAATATATCGGAAGGACAGAACCGGTCATGCGGGGAAAGGGGAGTGGCAATATATATGAAAGAAAATGTAGAATCAAATGAAGTAAAAATCTTAAGTGAATCCACATGTTCCATAGAATCTCTATGGATAGTAGTTCCATGCGCTAATAAGAATATAACATTAGGAATATATTAGAATATAACTATTATTGACCACCTGACCAGGACAGTGATAGTGACAATGAAATGCTAAGGGAGATTAGAGAGGCTATCAAAATTAAGAACTCAATAATAGTGGGGGATTTCAATTATCCCCATATTGACTGAGAACATGTCACCTCAGGACGAAATGCAGAGACAAAATTTCTCGAGACTTTAAATGACTGCTTCTTAGAGCAGCTGGTACAGGAACCCACAAGGGGAGAGGCAACTCTCAATTTAGGATCTGGTCCAAGAGGTAACTATAACAGGACCGCTTGGAAATAGTGACCATAATATAATAACATTTAACATTCCTGTGGTGGGAAGAACATCTCAACAGCCCAACACTGTGGCATTTAATTTCAGAAAGAGGAACTATGCAAAAATGAGTTGGTTAGTTAAACAGAAATTAAAAGGTACAGTGACTAAAGTGAAATCCCTGCAAGCTGCATGGACACTTTTCAAAGACACCATAATAGAGGCCCAACTCAAATGTATACACCAAATTAAAAAACACAGTAAAAGAACTAAAAAAGAGCCACCGTGGCTTAACAACCATGTAAAAGAAGCATTGAGAGATAAAAAGACTTCCTTTAAAAAGTGGAAGTCAAATCCTAGTGAGGTAAATAGAAAGGAACATAAACACTGCCTAATTAAGTGTAAAAATGCAATAAGAAAAGTCAAAGAGGAGTTTGAAGAACAGCTAGCCAAAAACTCCAAAGGTAATAACAAAATGTTTTTAAGTACATCAGAAGCAGGAAGCCTGCTAAACAACCAGTGGGGCCCCTGGACGATCGAGATACAAAAGGAGCGCTTAAAGACAAAGTCATTGCGGGGAAACTAAATGGATTCTTCGCTTCAGTCTTCACGGCTGAGGATGTTAGGGAGATTCCCAAACCTGAGTCAGCTTTTGTAGGTGACAAATCTGAGGAATTGTCACAGATTGAGGTGTCACTAGAGGAGATTTTGGAATTAATTGATAAACTTAACAGTAACAAGTCACCGGGCCCAGATGGCAGTCACCCAAGAGTTCTGAAAGGACTCAAATGTGAAATTGTGGAACTACTAACTATGGTTTGTAACCTGTCCTTTAAATCTGCTTCTGTACCCAATGACTGAAAGATATCTAATGTAACACCAATATTTAAAAAGGGCTCTAGAGGTGATCCCAGCAATTACAAACCGGTAAGTCTAATGTCAGTACCAGGCAAATTAGTTGAAACAATAGTAAAGAATAAAATTGTCAGACACATAGAAGAACATAAATTGTTGGGCAAAAGTCAACATGGTTTCTATAAAGGGAAATCATGTCTTACTAATCTATTAGAGTTCTTTGAAGGGGTCAACAAACATGTGGACAAAGGGGATCCAGTGGACATAGTATACTTAGATTTCCAAAGGCTCTTACGTAAATTAAGTTGTCATGGGATAAGAGGGAAGGTCCTTTCATGGATTGAGAACTGGTTAAAAGACAGGGAACAAAGGGTAGGAATTAATGGTAAATTCTCAGAATGGAGAGGGGTAACAAGTGATGTCCCCCAAGGGTCAGTCCTAGGACCGATCCTATTCAACTTATTCATAAATGATCTGGAGAAAGGGGTAAAAAGTGAGGTGGCAAAGTTTGCAGATGATACTAAACTGCTCAAGATAGTTAAGACCAAAGCAGACTGTGAAGAACTTCAAAAAGATCTCACAAAACTAAGTGATTGGGCAACAAAATGGCAAATGAAATTTAATGTGGATAATTGTAAAGTAATGCACATTGGAAGAAATAACTCCAACTATACATACAATATGATGGGGGCTAATTTAGCTACAACGAATCAGGAAAAAGATCTTGGAGTCATTGTGGATAGTTCTCTGAAGACTTCCATGCAGTGTGCAGCAGCAGTCAAAAAAGCAAACAGGATGTTAGGAATCATTAAAAAGGGGATAGAAAATAAGACGGAGAGTATCTTATTGCCCTTATATAAATCCATGGTACGCCCACATCTTGAATACTGCGTACAGATGTGGTCTCCTCATCTTAAAAAAGATATACTGGGATTAGAAAAGGTTCAGAGAAAGGCAACTAAAATGATTAGGGGTTTGGAATGGGTTCCATATGAGGAGAGATTAAAGAGGCTAGGACTTTTCAGCTTGGAAAAGAGGAGACTAAGGGGGGATATGATAGAGGCATATAAAATCATGAGTGATGTAGAGAAAGTAAATAAAGAAAAGTTATTTACTTGTTCCCATAATACAAGAACTAGGGGTCACCAAATGAAATTAATGGGCAGCAGGTTTAAAACAAATAAAAGGAAGTTATTCATCACACAGCGCACAGTCAACTTGTGCAACTCCTTGCCTGAGGAGGTTGTGAAGGCTAGGACTATAACAGCATTTAAAAGAGAACTGGATAAATTCATGGAGGTTAAGTTCATTAATGGCGATTAGCCAGGATGGGTAAGGAATGGTGTCCCTAGCCTATGTTTGTCAGAGGGTGGAGATGGATGGCAGGAGAGAGATCACTTGATCATTGCCTGTTGGGTTCACTCCCTCTGGGGAACCTGGCATTGGCCACTGTCAGTAGACAGGATACTGGGCTGGATGGACCTTTGGTCTGACCCAGTCTGGCCATTTTTATGTTCTTATGAGAAACAGCAAGAAAGCTCTGCTTTCAGTTATTTGACCATCTCATCCAATAAATTATCATAGTTTTTCAAAACCACAGATACAAATAATGAGATATTCACTAAAGAGACTCAGTGTCACAGCTAAACTTCTCAGACCTGAAGAAGAGCTCTGTGTAGCTCCAAAGCTTGTCTCTCTCACGAACAAAAATTGGTCCAATAGAAGATATTGAGGGAAGTGATTATTCCCCTCTATTCGGCACTGGTGAGGCCTCATCTGGAGTGTTGAGTCCAGTTTTGCAGGATGTGGACAAATTGGAGAGAGTCCAGCGGAGGATATCGAAAATGATTAGGGGGCTGGGGCACATGACTTATGAGGAGAGGCTGAGGGAACTGTGGTTATTTAGTCTGCAGAAGAGAAGGGTGAGGGGGGATTTGATAGCAGCCTTCAACTACCTGAAGGGGGGTTGCAAAGAGGATGGAGCTTGGCTGTTCTCAGTGGTGGCAGATGACAGAACAAGGAGCAATGGTCTCAAGTTGCAGTGGGGGAGGTCTAGGTTGGATATTAGGAAACACTATTTCACTAGGAGGGTGGTGAAGCATTGGAATGGGTTACCTAGGGAGGTGGTGGAATCTCCATCCTTAAAGGTTTTTAAGGTCCGGCTTGACAGAGCCCTGGCTGGGATGATTTAGTTGGGGTTGGTCCTGCTTTGAGCAAGGGGTTGGACTAGATGACCTCCTGGGGTCTTTTCCAACCCTAATCTATGATTCTATGATATTTACTGTACCCTATCTCCTCCAGCTCATTGAAAACAACCTTTCTTGTGTTTTTATAACACATCTGAACTCAGAGGTGTGTGAAGATGAGAATGAATAGAAAGGAAACGTTAACCAACAAAAGTATAACTGGGTTCAAAAAAGAATTTTATATGTTCACAGAGGATAGGTCCATCAATGGCTATTAGCCAAGATGGTCAGGGACGCAGCCCCATGCTCTAGGTATTCCTAAGCCTCTGACTGCCAGAAGCTGGGACTGGACAATGGGATGGATCCCTCAATAAATTGCTCTGTTTTGTTTATTCCCTCTGAAGCATCTGGCCCCTGAGCACTGTTGGAAGAGAGGATACTGGTCTAGATGGACAATTTGGTCTGACCCAAAATAGGCATTCTTATGTTCAATACAGTAGTTTACAGAACCTCAGTAATGATTCAGGTTCACTCTCTGGTGATAGGTCTGGTTGGTTCTTATTTTATTTGAACCAGTTTGCCCTTCCCTTGTGCAAGTGTACACATTCCCATAGCAAAGCATGTAATCACTATGGCCTGGAGCAATAGCTTCTCTCTCTTATCAATCCTGGAAGTAGGTATATGTAGATGAGGTTCTGACCAGAATCAGAAGTGTGAAAACAGCAGGACAAATACAATGGTGTTTCTGGTCCAACAGAAGAGGAAGTTTTAATAATCTTAGAAGAGTGTCTTTTCTTTCAAGATTATTAGCCTAATTTTGCAAACTCAGGAAATTTGGATGTGCAGCGACATACTCAAGTATTTGTGCAAATTGCACTGAGGAATCCACAGCTTCACCCTCTCATTTACACCCACGTTCTCCTTTCGTTGTTAATCAAGGACCATTTACCCAGATACCTGGAGGACCTTTGAAAGCATACGCGCCTTTTCTTTAGGGATTATTCATCAGTTTGGGACACAGGGGAAGGGGTATGTCCAGCAGCCGCAATCTTCTCTGGATCTGAGTACTGTCTGCTTAGCAACTGGAAATTACAAAAAAGTTCCAGTCTCCAACCGCAAGCGAATGCAGTCCTGTGTGACAGACTTAAAATGGACCTAATGGAATCCATGGACTATAAATGAAAATGAAACGCTGCCTATTTATTGCATAACCATGAAGCAACAATTAATGCAACGCTAATTCTTCCAGTGATGAAGTGCAACAAAGGATAAAAATACTTACTTAAGTGAGGATTGACTGGAGCTGGAAGAAAGACAGAAAAGAACACAATTAGTGTCATTTGAAAGCCTTTTTAAAAGCAGTACTCTACTCATCCTACATCTTCCCCTGGGGGCCGTCTAAGAACACTGATGATTGCATACGGCTAGGGTCAGCACCACAGCCACCGTCCTGCTCTTTAACTATCTAAAGACATCGGCACGGAGTAATGGGAGACAGTCCTCCTTTCCAGGGATGAGCATGCTCTTCCACAGCGCACACAGCCAGGCATCAAACCTAGCCCCTCACACCTATTTTAAGGAAGAAAGCTGCTGTCCAGCTAACAGCAGGCTGATGTCCTATTGCTGAAGCCAACACATGATAGAAAATGGGTAAAATTGAGCGTGCAGAACATTAGACTCTGTTCATCCCTTAATGTGCGGCCCTAGCAGTGCACTGGATTACAGGGAATGTCACCTGTAATGAATCCATTCTCATGTGTTTAAAAATGCTGCCATGTGAAATGTCAACAGCCTAAATCACACTTCCCATCTTACATTGGTTCAGGTTTCTTTAAATGCAGGGTGCAAAGGGGAGGGTCAGGCTGCCCCCGGCTGCTGACCAGAGCTGGGTGGCACAGCAGCAGAGCCCCTTCCCGGCAGGCATGATGGAGGGGCAGCCAGGGCAAATTTCAGTGGTGTTGCAACCCTGTGTGCGCCCCCCCACACACACACTTTGCAGTCCTTTAAGTGCCATGGGCAACAGGCACCCCCAGCCTCTGGGAGGCGTGGAGCAGGGGGCACTGGGCATCCCAGCCTCCAGCAGGGTTCGGAAGATTGGATCTGGGCTTTTGACGCTTCCTGGGGAAGTGGAGACCCAGACGGAGGATGCGGTCAAGGTCTCCCAGAACTGCCTGGCCCCTCCTGGGATGCTGTCCATGAGCCTGACCATCTCTCGGTGTGAGACCATGGGGTTGGGTGTGGGGCAGGGAGACTGCAGGGCTGAGTGCAGGGGGCAGAGCTCGGGGAGGAAAGAATGTGGGGCTGGATGTGGGACAGCAGGAGGAGAGTGTGGAGCTGTGGGTGCAGAGAGGACAGCATGCGTTTTTGGTGCAGAGGACAGCATGAGAGAGCTCAGGGCTGGGGGGAGGGAAGAGTGTGGGGCTGGGGAGAGTTGATAGCTCTGGGCCCCCTCCTTAGAGAAATTCCAGTTGCACCCGTATTTAAGTGAAGTTTTATGTCAGAAAAACACGCTGGGAAACAAACAGAACTTGTAGCATTCCCAAAAGCACCCATCCGACTTTCAAACAATAGCGGGGGGAACATACAGAATTTCTTTGTAGTCAAAGACGAAGTAATATAAATAAAGTATTCTATTCTAAAAACCAGTACACGCCACTTCTAGGTATATCATTGTTCACTAGTTACATGATATACTTACCTTTAAAACAATAAAGGATTGACAGCTATTGGCCAGGATATTAATAAAATACAGTCTGAAATGCATTATCCCAGTGTCCTCTCTATGATCCTCCAGGTACAATATATGCATATCAGAGAAGGATTATAAACTTGGAAGGTTAAGGCAGTAATTTTATAAAATATTACAGTAATTACTCTGCTAATCCCCACAGATCCAAAGTAGGATGATAAGGCACAGTGATTTTAAGTCTCAGAGAATGGTAGATAAACTTGGGTTCAAGATCTGGTGTGTAATTGCTTTGAACTCCTTTGGATCCATATCCCTTTTCCCATCTATAATTCGACAATTCCGCAATGTCGTATTTTTAACGGAGTAGGGATGAAATCCACCCCTGCCGAGAGGGTCAGCACCATGCCTGTTGCATCACTGAAGACCTCAAAATAAGGCTGAAGTGGGAATTAGATGGTGCATAGGCCATGTGCTGGCCACGCTCACAGGAGAGGATTTCTGCCGGGTTATTTAGGAAACAGAGACCTGTTCCTGTAATCATGAGGGATTGTGGTTTAGGCCCAGAATCAGAAAGGACCAATTATCTAAAGAAACTCTGCAATCTAATTCCGGCTCCAGACGATGTTTGATGAAACCTTGTAACCCTACTGTACTGTAGATATGCAGATGAAGGCTTTGTTAATAACAGACTTCTACCCAATTATTGCTCCATGTGTTGATACTACTAGTCACCTGCTCTGTTTATGGACATAAACACTTTGCGTCTGACCTTCCCTCATGAGTTATACTTAGTTGCAGATTCAACCTGACATTTAAAAAAAACCCCTCCATTTAGTAGCTCTGCCATTTTATCTCACTTTACCTAAAAGAATGATCTCTGATTTGTCAGAGGAACTTAGTCGTTAACTTCCATTAGATAACCTCACATGCATTTGTTAAAAAAAAAAATTACCTTTCACTCTTCAAGAAACATTCATTTTCTTGTGCTTCTTGAGTGGTTGAACTCAGAATTAGCTGAAATTGCTAGAAACTGCATTTAGTGACGCTTGCTTTGTAATTGTATAGAGAAGCTTTTATAGAAACTATCATTAACGGGTCACCTTGAGCCATGCTAGTCAGAGTGCTCAGAGTACAGCACCCAAAGCGAAAAGGGCTGGCTGCCAAGCCAGCGTCAGCTCAGACTGATTGACAAAAGCAGAACAACAAATTAAGCTATGGTTAGGCTGAACTTGTTTACCCATGGTGAACTGGCAGAAAAGCTCTCTCCTAAGTAATGCAGCAAGTAGCTATAAAACAGGGGCACATGATTCTCAAATTCTCATTTCTGTGTGAGCCAGAAGTAGTACGTAAAATTAGCCATGAAAGGAAACTAATGGATGACTGAAGGACTGAGGTTGAGTTTGAACTGTCTAGAAAATCTTTAATGTTCAGAGTTATATCCATTCTTCGGGGAAATCTTCGGTGAGCTTAAACTCAAAAAGGAAGCTTACAAGAAATGGAAATTTGGATAGCTGTCTAGGGAGGAGTATAAAAATATTGCTAGAGCATGCAGGGGTGTCATCAGGAAGGCCAAGGCACAATTGGAGTTGCAGCTAGCAAGGGATGTGAAAGGTAACAAGAAGGGTTTCTACAGGTATGTTAGCAACAAGGTGGTCAGGGAAAGTGTGGGGCCCTTACTGAATGGGGGAGGCAACATAGTGACAGATGATGTGGAAAAAGCTGAAGTACTCAATGCTTTTTTTGCCTCAGTCTTCACGGACAAGGTCAGCTCCCAGAGTGCTGCACTGGGCAGCACAGTATGGGGAGGAGGTGAGCAGCCCTCAGTGGTGAAAGAACAGGTTAAGGACTATTTAGAAAAGCTGGACGTGCACAAGTCCATGGGTCCAGATCTAATGCATCCAAGGGTGCTGAGGGAGTTGGCTGAGGTGATTGCAGAGCCATTGGCCATTATCTTTGCAAATTCATGGCGATTGAGGCAGGTCCCAGACAATTGGAAAAAGGCAAATATAGTGCCCATATTTAAAAAAGGGAAGAAAGAGAATCCGGGGAACTACAGACCGGTCAGCCTCACTTCAGTATCCGGCAAAATCATGGAGAAGGTCCTCAAGGAATCCATTTTGAAGTATATGGAGGAGAGGAAGGTGATCAGGAACAGTCAACATGGATTCACCAAGGGCAAGTCATGCCTGACCAACCTGACTGCGTCTATGATGAGATGACTGGCTCTGTGGATATGGGGGAAAAGTGGATGTGATATATCTTGACTTTAGCAAAGCTTTTGATATGGTCTCCCACAGTATTCTTGCCAGCAAGTTAAAAAAGTATGGATTGGATGAATGGACTATAAGGTGGATAGAAAGCTGGTTAGATTATCAGGTTCAATGGGTAATGATCAACGGCTCGATGTCTATTTGGCAGCCGGTATCAAGTGGAGTGCCCCAGGGGTCAGTCGTGGGGCCGGTTTTGTTCAACATCTTTATCAATGATCTGGATGATGGGATTAATTGCACCCTCAGCAAGTTCACAGATGACACTAAACTGGGGGAAGAGGTAGATACGCTAGAGGGTAGGGATAGGGTCCAGAGTGACCTAGACAAATTGGAGGATTGGGCCAAAAGAAATCTGATGAGGTTCAAGAAGGACAAGTGCAGAGTCCTGCACTTAGGAAGGAAGAATCACATGCACTGCTACAGGATGGGTACCAACTGGCTAAGCAGCAGTTCTGCAGAAAAGGACCTGGGGATTATAGTGGACGAGAAGCTAGATACACCTCTACCCCGATATAACGCTGCCCTCGGGAGCCAAAAAATCTTACCGCGTTATAGGTGAAACTGCATTATATCGAACTTGCTTTGATCCGCCGGAGTGCACAGTTCCGCCCCTCTGGAGCTCTGCTTTACCGCGTTATATCTGAATTTGTGTTATATCGGGTCGTGTTATATCGGGGTAGAGGTGTATGAGTCAGCAGTGTGCCCTCGTTGCCAAGAAGGCCAATGGCATATTGGGCTGTATTAGTAGGAGCATTGCCAGCAGATCGAGGGAAGTGATTATTCTCCTATATTCGGCACTGGTGAGGTCACACCTGGAGTATTGCATCCAGTTTTGGTCCCCACACTACAGAAGGGATGTGGACAAACTGGACGGAGTCCAGTGGAGGGCAATGAAAACGATTAGGGGGCTGGGGCACATGACTTAAGAGGAGAGGCTGAGGGAACTGGGCTTATTTGGTCTGCAGAAGAGAAGAATGAGGGGGGATTTGATAACAGCCTTCAACTACCTGAAAGGGGGTTCCAAAGCCGATGGAGCTTGGCTGTTCTCAGTGGTGGCAGATGACAGAACAGGAGTAACGGTCTCAAGTTGCAGTGGGGGAGGTCTAGGTTGGATATTAGGAAAAATCTATTTCACTAGGAGGGTGTTGAAGCACTGGAATGGGTTACCTAAGGAGGTGGTGGAATCTCCATCCTTAGAGGTTTTTAAGGCCCAGCTTGACAAAGCCCTGGCTGGGATGATTTTGTTGGTGTTGGTCCTGCTTCGAGCAGGGGATTGTACTAGATGACCTCCTGAGGTCCCTTCCTACCCTAATATTCTATGATTCTGTGATTCTAGTCAGTTCATCCTGACTCTAGCTGATCTGACTGTTTTATAGAGAAAGCGTTCTCAGAACAGAAAGAATTGTTATAAAGCTATTGGACTCTGCTGGATCCACTTTGTCTGTTCTGTTAGCTTTTTACCTCAGGCACGTGGGGCATAAACCACACTTTAATTTCGAGACCTTATTTCTGGTAATCCTTGTCCATGTAGATTGCACCACACAAACCTTGGCAGAGAGCTCTGTTATGCTCTTATCTTTTATTCTTAGTAAAAAAAAAAAAAAAATCCCTTTCATATTCAATGGGCGATTTTCTCTCACTATAAAACCTATTTAAATTTACCACAAATTCTTCCAAAATTGAAAACTTGATTAAGGAACAATTGAGGTGCCCTTATGTGCTAGTCCATAACATTACACTCATTGCCAGGGGATGTTGTGAAGACTAAAAGTATAATTGAGTTAAAAAAAAGGGGATAAGTTCACGGAGGACAGGTTCATCAATGGCTACTAGCCAAGATGGTCAGGGATGCAACCCCATGCTCAATCAATTGCCCTGTTCAGCTCATTGCCTCTGCCGCACCTGGAATTGGCTACTCTCGGAAGACAGTTTACTGGGCTAGATGGACCATTGGTCTGACCCAGTATGGCTGTTCTTAGACATCTCATTAAAAAAACAAACAATAATTTTGGACGTCAATAGCTAAGGTTAAATATACTATATTTTCAGTTGCTTGATTATATTTTTTATTATTGGTATGATAATTAGAGCTTGGTGGGAAACAGTTTCCCCATCCTATGAAAATTTTTGAGATATTGAAAAAAATGTTCATCCAAAACTGGGACAAAAAGTCTAAATCTTCAAAATTTTTGTAAACCAAAAATCTGAACAAAGTTTTGGTTCAGGTCAATCAAAATGTTTGGTTTTGATTCTGACCTCTCTCTCTCTTTTTGTTAAACATTTTTTAGTCTAAATTTACTAAATTTTTAAAATGAAAAGTTGTTTCAACTCAAACCTCCAAAACTTCCCAATTTGAAAATGTGGAAATGAGATTTTACCCAATAACATTTCCAGTAGGGACATTCATTGAAATGGATCCTGTTCTGCAAAAAGGTTTAGGGGTTTTTTGTGACAAACTGGCATTTTTCAGTGAAAAAATGGTTTGTTGAAAATTTCCTGATCAGCTCTTATTACAATAGTGCATAAAGGCCCCAGTCAAGATCAGGAATATTAGGTAATACACATACACATGGTTAGACAGAGCCCTTGCTCCAAAGAACATGCAATCTAAATAGGAAAGACAAACAAAAGGAGAAAGGAAATATTAAGCCAATTATGCTAAGAGACACAAAAGAAACCAGTCATGGCTGATGATCTGGCCTATTAATTGTGACACCTAACTTAACATGCTGTTTTTAACACATACCCGTGTACTGGAATTTTCTGTTTGAGCACCCCAAAAATGGCCTTAATTTTGTGCTTTGGTGCTGCTCTCTAATCTTCTTATATAAAGTCCCAATCCTGCAACTGGATCCATGAGGCTGGATCTTTGTACCCATCTGGGGTCTGATCTGACCTCAGGATCCAGGTGTGTAATAGTGATATACTTTTCTAACCTACAGAAAAGTCGCTATTTTTAAAAGAAATAACATTTAGCCTATGAAAATGTAAGTGTTGGAGTAGTAATTGACAGCCTCACATGGCACACCATTCTTGTTCTGTACAGGTGTATCAGGAGTCCCATTCTATATATTGTGAAGAATTACTGCCCATTGCTTTTGGAGTGGTAGGAAGCAGTTCAGTTTGCAACTTTAATTTCTGCTTAAGAATTTATTTATTTTTTATATAGGAAGATCTATAAAGAAAGTGTGTGTTCAGATTTGAAATGGAGTAACTGAACATGCAGAGATTTTATAGTTGCTTTTTACCATACCAGCCTACATGGATTTACGTGAAATGATGATGATGATTTTTAAAATTGTTACTACAAGACATATTTGTACTGCACTAGCCTACACAGTCGATTAGTGCTATTTAAATGGATGTGATTGTGTTTACTTGGTGAACTGAATGTTCTCTTGCAGAATAATATATGCATCTAATAAGTGATTCGTCAAGTTTTTAGCTCACTGTAATCATGATGTCATTCATACTATGCTGATTTTTCCTTTCTCCATGCCACAGTGAGAGAAGGTAGAAAACCAAGCATGTGTACACACTTTTGATTGATAGTATCCAGATACTAGTGTGTTTTTCCCATTTTTGTCTACCCCCAAAAGTATGGGTTAGGAGGGGAAGATATTTTAAAAAAACCCACTTTACTGAGATTTTCCTAATTATACAGTTTCCACATTTCAGACATTCATTCAAACAGCTCCTAACAGATAAGCTCACTGAAAGTTGCATGTGTTTGTATCTGAGAAATGTAAATGTTAATCTGCAGTTGCTGGTTTCATTCACGCTGTGCTGTGCTCTGGAACACTCCCATATTAGATTAACTTCATACTACTTGATAGTAAAGATAGAAGTCACCGGAATATGTTCAGATTCCAATGCATTCATTATAGCCACGAAGAACTGTGACACATCTTGTGCATTTGTATATGAAATGCAGATTTTTCACTATTTAATATTTTAAATGGTAAAAGGCAACAAGAAATGCCACAACATCAACAAATATAAACATGAAAAATATTAATCTCAATATATTTCCATACAGTTATTCCAGTTGTTCAGCAATGAACTTGCTGATGGGTATATCTTTCAATGGCAAATTCACTGATGGTGCTAGCTTTCAAGACCAGAGATCCAACTCATAATGAGAAAATTTCATCTCTAAAAATTACGTTATACTTCATTGCCTGAAGACCTGTACAAATGTGTGGATTCGGGAGTTATAAAGCAGCTGAGAAACTGCGAGTGGAAATTTTATGATGAACTGCATTATTTTGAGTGGGAATATTTTGAAAACCCAGGAAAATTATGATCACCTAGCATATAATACTCTTTGGGCTAGATTGCCAGCTCGTGCAAACCAGCATAGCTTCACTAAAGACTGGTCTTCACTACGGGGAGATCGACACTACTGCAATCAATGAAGCAGGGATCAATTTAGCAGGGCTAGTGAAGACCCGCTAAATCGACAACAGAGCGCTCTCTGGTCGACCTCTGTACTCCAGCTCTCTGAGTAAGGGAAGTCGACTGGAGAGCATCTCCTTCAATGCAGTGCGGTGGAGACACCGGGGTAAGTCGACCTAAGCTACGTCGACTCCACCTACATTATTCACGTAGCTGGAGTGGCGTAACTTAGGTTGACTTACCCCCGTAGTGAAGACAAGCCAGTGGTGGTATGTCTATTTGCATTAGCTGAAGATTTGGCCCTTCAATCCCCAATTTACTACAAATCTCTTAAAAACCCCTTATTCTAGCCTAAGTCAAGCATACCTATTTAAAGACAGATCAGATGCTTCAATAAAAATTTAGAGGGGTTTGAAAATAGGGCTTTTTAAAGCAAACCTGATGCAAGCCTTACCCGTGGAATGACTACCACCACTTGATAATAAAATACAGACATTTTGAAGCCGTCAGGAGATTGAACCGCACAAAAGCACACGTTTGTTTACAGTTTTAAGGCTCTGGGAATGGAAAAGAATGCTAGAGATGTGCATAGTACAAGTGAGTATTATAAAAGAATCTGGCAATATACCTCAGTCCTGGGAATTGCAATATCTTAGGGATTCCAACCCTGAGTTTTCCTTTGAGCAGATAATACTGTGTGTGTTAAATTGTGCGATATATTGAAAAGCTTTGCAAAATGGGGCTTTATGGTCAAGCTACCAAGGTAATTTGCACTTGTAACCTAGGATAGGATTGGATTTAGGTGGAAGGAAGGAAAGTTGGTGCACTAACCCAGCAGGTTCCTCGTTTAAGTCAATGGGAACTGAGGGCTATTGGACTCTTGTAGGATCCAGGCCCTGGTCCCAGTAAACGATGCATTTAAAATCAGTCTGTTCTGTTTTTACTTTTCTGTAGTTCACTGACGGCTTTTTAACCAGTGCGAAACCACAGAATTATAGTTTCTCTGCCTCTGAAACAACATACTGTGTGTGCAAATTGGATTTATTATTTTCATGCACGTCTTTCAATTTTTATGAAACTAGAATTTCATATTTTAACTCTTTGCTGGTAGCCAGAAGTCTGCTACCTCTGCCAGAAGCACTGAGAGGAAATCAATTTCTATAACTCATGAGGCCACAGAAGCAAAAGACATGATGAAAATTGATTGTTGATTCTTGAAAACTTCCCAACAACTCTTAAAGGGCGAAATTGGCTCCATGCGGAGCCAACACAGAGACAATACAGGGGATAGATCACTTGTTGGATCAGCTGTTCTGTTCATTCCTTCTGGGGCACCTGGCATTGGCTACTGTCAGAAGACAGGATACTGGGCTAGATGGACCTTTGGTCTGACCCAGTATGGCCGTTCTTATGTTCTTATGATACACTATGTAAACCCAACTTAAGCCCTCAAAGTAGGATTTAAGTTGTGCACTGCCCTTCAGTTCCCCCTCTGTACATCTGTAGGGTTCAGCTCCATTCAAATAAAGACGCAGCAAACAGCTCTAGCATCTCTATTAGAATGAATCCAATCTGCATTTTATCCTGGATAAAATAAAAAGTGAGTAAAAATATAATTAGCCTGATGATAAATATATAATATCCTAAGAGATGTAGAAAGAACAGGAGTACTTGTGGCACCTTAGAGACTAACAAATTTATTAGAGCATAAGCTTTCGTGGGCTACAACGTCCGAAGAAGTGGGTTGTAGCCCACGAAAGCTTATGCTCTAATAAATTTGTTAGTCTCTAAGGTGCCACAAGTACTCCTGTTCTTTTTGCGGATACAGACTAACATGGCTGCTACTCTGAAACCTGTCATAAGAGATGTAGGTTACCAATTATAGATCTCACAATGGAATACTAATATATTAGTGTGAGAATTAAACCTACAGTATGTTTCAATAAGAAATGTCCAAAGAGATGATGTGAGAAACCTAGGCTGGCACTGCTGGAATCCAGGATATGTTCCTCTTGGAGACAGAATGCAACTCAACACACACTTGATTAAAAGTATATTGAAAATCTTACGATTCCAATGCTTCGCTGCTTGGCCAGATGCCCCAAAGAACAAACATTTGCAGTGAAAAGAGGTTTGCAAATAGTTACTTTAATTGTCCTTTCTAGCCACGTTCCCTCTGCTTTTATTTTAATTCCTGGATAAATATTTACGGTTTACCATCTACATTTATGTGGACTTGCTGCTGTGAAATGCATCCTGTCCGCCTGTTAACAACATCTCTAGGAATCAAGCATTTTGAGGTTCTAAATATAAAACTCTACACTGGGATAAATGTGTGAGATCTCATTATTTTATGGCTGAATCTATAACACCTGGACAATAAAGCTTTACAATAGGTGTGCCGAGACAATAGTTCTGATAATGATGCTCAGACACACCCCATGTTTGAAGTGCATGAAGGTTAACTATCTCGAGTTCTACTTTAAGAGAAAGCAGCTTGAGATTTATCCTGTTGATTTGCAGCCTATTCATGATCTTTAAAACTGCAAAGTTGCAGGTACCAGCATCAATAGTGCTGAACCGCGCTCCAAAACTAACGTTCCCATCTTGCGTATAATGCAAACTGCTTGTTTTCTGCGGGGTGGTTTGATTTTGCAGCAGGTACCTGATCAGCACATTTGAAATGCGTGGGTATTTCATTCAAATCTGTATTAGTGACAGATCTGAGAACAAAATTCCCTCCAGCAGAAACATGCCCTTTCTGTTGAAGGAAGGAGGTGTTTCTGCCAGTGCAGGGCTAGACACTTCAATTGACTTAATAAGTCAGCAAAATCCTGAATTCAGCAAGTGACCTTGTGGGGTGTGTGAGTGTGTATGCCTCTAGCACACTGCCACAGCTTATACTTGAAACAACCTCTTGTGCTTCGCAGGCCACAAGCACTGCCAGATGAGCCAAAGGAGAGAGGAGCTAACCACCCAGAAGTTGGATGCTGCTCTTTGCATCTGTAAGGAAGAGGAAGGATGATCCAGGAGTTAAGCTGCTAGCCTGGGACTCAGGAGACCTAAGGGACCTAAGCACCTGCTTTGGTTAGTTCATACGTTTGGACACAAATACATTGCTCAGACAACTACTTTCTGCAAAATGCAAAACCCCTAAGCTTGGCTCATCTTGTGTGTAGGGTAACTGTCCGGAAATGGAAAGTACAAATATGTGCCTGTGGAATCAATATTTTTGGTTGTCTCATCTCATTTTTTTGTTGTTGATATTAACACACTAAACTAAATTATTGGCATTGGGATTGAGCATGGCGGAGCTAATAATTGATCATGAATAATTTATTTGAGAAATGTAGCCGATTTTTTTCTTTTCATGAATTGTGCACAAGCCGCATACAATTTCCTCAGTTCTATTCATTATTCAAAATGATTTGACAAATAATTTCTGGGAGTAACCCTTGGTCTGCAGATTGCCTCTGAGCCATCTATTATAGTTGTTATCCAAAACGGAGCTCTCTCAAGTTTTTATATAGCACTGGTCATTGTGCTAGCTAGCTGCCAGAGTGTCTAGGAATGATGTTGCTTAGTTTTGCCTCGACACGTCACATGCCGTCTGTTTCCTGTTTGGACGAGGGTACCACAGAATCAGGTTTCTAATGCTAACACTTGCATTTCCAAACTTTAAAATTCCCTTGCTACAAAGATCCTCCAATACGTGCTTACATTTTCTTCATTTTTTTAAGTTAAAAATCCTTCCAGTCATTGGGCCAGGTCCTCAGCTGGTATTATTTTGGCCCAGCTCCACTGACTTCAGTAGAAATACCCCACGTGGGCATATGGTCCTTTCATTATGATATTTACAGAATGTGAACACAAAAGGGAAACAAACAGGAAAATAATTTCTGGGAGTAATCCCAATTCATTAAGCAAATAGTCACACAAACTAAGGTTTTTGTGCAGCTCTAGGAGTCAAATGTTGGAAATATTTGGAGATTTCTGTAAAACAAAGGCTACAGCAATCCAAAGCCGAACCAGATTCATGTGAGCAGCCTTCTGTGCCCACATGGCATCTGGGGGTCATTGTGGGAAGACGCTTGCACTTGCCCTGAACTAGAGCTCGTCAGAATTTTGTGGTTGAAACATTTTGTGCGAAAACGAAGCTGTTTTCATCAAAACTGAAATGGTTTAAAAAAATGTCAAATTTGACAACATTTTGTTTAGAAAAAGTTCCAAAAGGAAGAGTTTTGATATTTTCCAAAAGGAATGTTTAAATTTTGTTTTGAAACAACTTTTTGAAATGAACTTCATTGTTTTTATATAAAAAAAAGTTTTAAAAGGTTGAAAATGGAACAAAGTATCTAGATTTTACCTAAACAAAATGTTTTAATCTACTCAAAATGTTTTTCTTTTGAATTGTGTTTCAGGAGAAATTTCAATTTTTTTTTTTTTGGCTTTATTCCATTTTGGAATGGAAAAAAAATTGAGACTGTGGAATTTCCTGGGAAATCGAAAATCCTGTCGCTGCCCAGCTCTACACAGAGCCGCAAGCTTCATGCAGGCACAAGGGTCTGCCTGTGACAATCCGATTGCCGGATTGGGGCCTTAGACATAATTCTACCTATTTGTTCAATTTCATAGTGTGGAAGCAGAGACCAAAGGTTGTGGCTACAGCAGGGTAGTCAAAGCCAGGAGAATAAAAGATTTGAATTTGTTTGTTGTACTAGTAGTACAAAAGGGGGGGTTGTGGAAGCAGAGAAAGAACTGACAGGAAGGGGATTGCAATGCATGACAGTTCGTTAGCAAGAGTTAGGCTAACTGTAACCCTAATAACGAACTGTCATGCATTGCATCCCCTTCCTGTCAGTTCTTTCTCTGCTTCCACAATAGTGTCATAGAAATGTAGGACTGGACATGACCTTGAGAGGTCATTGTCCAGCCCCTTGCACTGAGGCAGGACTAAGGAAACCTAGGCCATGCCTGTCAGATGTTTGTCCAATCTGTTCTTAAAATCTTCTAATGACAGGGATTCCACAACCTCCTTTGGAAACCTATTCCAGTGCTTAACTATCCTTATAGTTAGAAAGCTTTTCATAGTATCTAACCTAAATCTACCTTGATGCAGATTTAGCTGATCGGTACTTGTCCTACCCTCCATGGACATGGAAAACAACTGATCACCATCCTCTTTATCACAGCCTTTAAAATATTTGAAGACTGTTACCAGGTTCCCCCCAGTCTTCTTTTCTCATGACTAAACATGACCAGTTTTGTTTGTTTGTTTGTTTATTTGTCTGTTTAAGCTTTTCCTCACAGGTCAGGTTTTCTAAACCTTTTATTGTTTTTGTTGCTCTCCTTTGGATTCTCTCTAATTTGACCACACCTTTCCCAAGTGTGGCACCTAGGATTGGTTACAATGCTCCAACTGAGGCCTCACTAGTGCCAAGCAGAGCAGGACAGTTACCTTCTGTGTCTTACCTACAACACTCCTGTTAATACACCCCAGGATAATGTTACTTTTTCACAACTGCATCGCACTGTTGACTCGTATTCAATTTGTGATCCATTATAACCCCAGACCCTTTTTAGCCGTACAACTGCCTAGTTCACCATTTTGTATTTGTGCATTTGATTTTTTTTTCTTCCTAAGTGTAGTACTTTGCATGTGTCTTTATTGAATTTCACCTTGTTTATTTCAGACCAATTCACCAATTTGTCAAGGTCATTTTGAATTCTAAATCCTGTCCTTCTAAGTGCTAGCAACCACTCCCTGGTTAGTGACATCTGCAAATTTTAAAAGTATCCTTTGCATTCCATTATCCAAGGTGTTAATGAAAATATTGAACAGTACTGGACCCAGAACAGACCCCTGCAAGACCCCACTAGATATATTCCATCAGTTTGGCATCGAACTATTGATAATTACTCTTTGAGCATGATTACGTATCTTACAGTGACAGCAACTAAAGTTTGCTCTTAACTGCACATTACAAGTTACATTAAACTGTGTGACCCATATTCGAATATGTCTCCTGTTACCATAAGATCTCCTTACCACTATATTTGATGACACGAATGGTTGAATCTCCCTCCCCAAATCTGGTGATGGGAGTTAGGCGGACTTCATAGGCCTCTGGCTTGATCAGCTCAGTCAGGTTGTATGTAATTAATTCTCCTTTCTGAATGTTTCCGTTTACCGTGATCTCCTGTTCCCACCAACGCTGTTGTCCAGCCTGAAATCAGAAGAATCATGGAAAGATTGGAGCTTTTGGCACAAACTGCCACCCTTTCATTCTGGAAATGGAGCACAGGGGTCTGCAGAACTGCTGCGCTGGTTGTACATTTCATCATTTGCTTGATTAGCTCTAGATAAGAACACAAAATCGTTCGTATGCCACCTAACACATAAAAGCCCCATTTTTTATAACTAATGGATCACTTAATTGAGGTTGCAGAGATAACTGGCCTTAAAACCACAATTCCTGACCTCTGCAATCTGCGGGCAAATAAGTTATTTCTATTCTCACCTGTCTTTCCTATGCATCAAACTCCTCATTGCATTCTTTGTTGTAGCACATCTGCTCCTATCAACATCACATAACTACAGGTCTTTCAGAGTAACATGAAAGCAACCAAGCATTTTCAGTTTTTCACCTTAAAAAGTTTCTAACACATCAGGGGAAGAGGCCTAATGCAAGGCACTAAGGGCCAGAGTTTTAAAAGAAATTAGTTGCCTAAAACTGCAGATAGGTGTGTAGATGCTTTTGAAAATCCCACTAGCACCTCTTTGCATCTTTAGGCACCTAGATACCTTTGAAATTCTGGCCTTAAGTTCTAGATTCAACTGAGAGAATCAATTAGGTTTAAGAATGTTTAAAATGTGCCCTCTTTTAAAAATCTGCTGTTCAGCTGATGCACTCAAAGGTCCCAAATTTGTGGGTACTTATAGTCCTTGATGTCCATTCACAGTGTGGCTGTATCCTGAAAAGAGACTACGTATGAAGGCAACTTTGTGCCTGGTAGACCTGCTCCCAATGTGTATTTAGAATCACACCAGCCGACTGCAGTGAGAAAAGTAAGTGCTTTCGCCTAGAACTGCTTGGACATTTTCTGATGAAACTCAGTTTTGTTGGAAAGTTCCAATCTGATAGAGTCAAATGTTCTGCTGAATCTATTACAGACATGAAAAAAACATTCTGCAAAACACAGGCAAGTTTCCCTGCCTCGCTCCCAGCTCCAGGGGATGGAGTGGAACGAACCAGGTGCTCTGCCTTCTCACTTCCCCCTAAGCTCCAGGGGATGGACAATGCCTCTCCAGCTCCTGTAGCTGTGGGGGTGGCACGGAGGTAGAGCGCCGGAGGGCAGCTGAAAATTTCTGTTTCTGGTCTCCTGAAACGGAGTTTTTCCTGAAACCCCTTTCCGTGAATATTTTGCCTTTTTAACGCTTTGTCCCTGCTTCAGGATGAAACCTTTATTCAAAAACATGAACGTTTCTGAGGAAATGGATTCCCTCTTTTAGGCCAGTTCTCCTTACTCCTTTTCTGCTTGCAGAGCTCTCAGCCCTGGCAGAGTGAGCTGAGGTCCACTCCTCCTCGTCAAGGGCATTGCTCCTTCAGGCCTAGCCAGGTGCCCCTCTGCATCCCCATTCACGGCAATGAGGTTGCCCATGTGTCACTTGGGGCAGAACTGAAGATAATGAGAAGGTACAGGAGTAACACAGCGCAGTATGGCTCCCAGTGCTTTACCACTTTGTCGCTGAGTAAGAAGGGAATCACCCAGCTTGACTCTCAGAGCTCAGACTGAGTTTGCAGAGTCGGCCATTAGAAGGAAATGTCGTTTAGTTGTACAGTGAGCACATTTGACATGGAAATCATTGAGAGACAATTACATGACCCCAGGATGTCACACTTCACAGTAGAATGACACCATAAGTCAACAGGAGTTGAGGACCCTCGGCACTGCATAGGAACAGACTCCACAATTATTAACAGCCCCAGTCACCTCAGAAAGGTGGATGGATTGAAAAGAACAATGAAACGTCAATATGAAGCAAATAAGGAGGAGTTGTGTATATTTACACTTCGTAGAGTCTACAGGATTTTCAACATCTAAATCAATAAACTGTCATTTTCAATGCACTTGACCAAGCGATGAAAAATCTAATTAGAGAGAAAGTTTAACAAATACTGAATGCCACATTATTTCCTTCATGCTGTAAGTGGTTTATTAATGACCAAAACCACTCAAAGTGTATGCATTTTGGGTAGCAAAGTGATTGGATATTTCAATATTACCTAAAGATACATTGGCTTATTACAGGTATTCTCTCCAAGCTATCGAGAACAAATCATTAAATATTTACTATACATCCCAAGGAACTCTGCAGGTGCTATGCTGTTATAATGAGCTGTTCTACTCAACTGATTCTGCTTGGCAGGTGCATTGATGTCATTAATTATTACAAACTTGCTATTATAGAACTTCATGTTTATTAAAAACAACCCCCCCTCTTTTTCCAGATTTTTAATTCAAAGCTGTCAGAAAAGGGTATACTGAAATAGTTGGGGAAATACGCTGCTAAAGCATCGCATTTGATGCCAGCAAATGATGCGAAAAGCAAAATTAAAACATTGACTGGAAGGTTTATATCTGTCTCCACGGAAAACAAAGCAGGACTGGTCTATTATTAAACATACAGCACAAACCCACCTCAGGTAAAAATACGGTTGAGAAACCAACAAAATGTAAGAACGTTCCAAAGGAAGGATGGGAAGTCATTAGCTTTCTCTGCCTCCATTGAAGACAGTGAGGGTATTACATTAGCTTCCGAGGGAACTGAGGTAGGCCAATGCTGAGCACTTTGGAAAACCTCATGCTAAGGTTCTGACCTTGCTAATGTTTAGGCTTCAGTGGAACTGTTCACGAGTTAAGGTATGCACCTGTGAAATGTGGGGGGGAGGGGAATAAAAACAATGGTGGTCAATTAAGAAAAAGCTGGAAGGAGAGAGAGCTGGAACGGTTTAAAACAAAGTATACATGAGAGGACCAGTATTGCCTATGAAAGATCAAAGTTCTGCTGTTTATTAAAAATGGTGTGTGTGCAGTGTATGGCACTCTATTTGTTAAAACACATCCTCTTACTACAATGCTCTCCACTTAAAAAGGTAGCTTTGAAATGGGCCGTGCAGTACGCTGCTGCAGGAGAAAGATTATTTATGTCATTGCAGTACCCAGAAGTCCATTAATACACGGTCTGTTCATTCGTGGGGGTCTGTCAGTAGAAACAAGCAGCTGAGGCAGGGTACAGCAGCAAAAGCAGCGATTTCATAGCAGCTTATGACAAATGACTACAGAAGAAAGGCTGGTTTTAAACTGCAGCCGGGAAGAGACATAGTCTAATTATTCCTTTCCTGTGCCTGGATCAGATAGGTAAAAAGGGTATTTCGCACTCAAAATTGATTTATTATATATTCCAGTAAGGGCAAACTGAAATTAACCATTATACGGAAACATCTTTCTCTGCATGTGTAACTTATTTAAGCAGAATGTGGCAATGCAGCTCTTTGTTTGTAATTAGTCTCAGTAGGCTGCTGCCGCATTAACACCACCACACAGAACTTTGCAGAAAAGACTCAAGCTGTCTTGAATTGCAGGGAATTGATCTGAATCAGTCTCTACTTGCTAGGAAGGGACCGAGCACATGCACAGTCATAAAACTGTTGACTTTATGACTGTCAGAGTGGTAGAAAAGGAGGAAAATGAGTGGGATTTAGGGCTGGAAAGAATTTAGGGCTGGATGGGACAAGTGCAAACTGTAGTTCATCAAAGTGGACAGTTCTACAAATTTGTCATTGTTACTGTTTATACTGTCGATTCAAAGCTTACCATAAAAACCTTTGAGTGAACACTGCATAGCCATTCTTCCTCTGTGGTAAGATATTTAAAATATCGCTCTGATACAGGAGGAAATTACACGTCTGCTCTCCTTGATGTCTTACTTCTAGGCTACCTAAGGGCTACAAAGGCATGCAAATCTCTGACTAGAGGGAGACATGGGGAACAATTATTTAATTGTTTAATTCCATTTTAATTTAAGCAGAGCAAGGTGTAGCATGAACCAATGGCTGGAAGTTGAAGATTGACATATTCTGACTGCAAATAAGGTAAATTTTTGACAGTTAGGGTGATTAACCATTGGGATAATTTACCAAGGGTCTTGGTGGATTCTGCATCATTGACCATTTTTAAATCAAGACTGGAAGTTTTTCTAAAAGATCTGCTGTAGGAATTATTTGGGTGAAGTTCTCTGGCCTGTGTTATCCAGGTGGTCAGACTGGACATCACAGTGATCCCTTTTGGCCTTGAAATATATTAATCTAATTTTAAGCTTGTGACGGTCCCACTGACAAGTGCTCAATGAGGGCTGCTTGCTCAGCAGCTTACAAGTTCGAGCCCTATACAGAAAGCGGTATTAACCTTCCACACTCATGAGCATGGAAATAATAAAAACTTCAAAGATCAAATATTAATAAAATGTCAACTAAGTACCAATGGGCCTACGAGTTTGTACAATGCCTAGTATCCTGGGGCTTGGGTCCATGAATGGGATTGCTAGGCCACCACAAGAAGTAAATAATTATAACTATATGACAAAATATGTGACATTATATTGTATCTTTAAAAAGATCTTATGAGCATCTTTAATACAAAATTACAAATTGACAGATGTCTGCTAGATGTCGGCTCTTCTGGTGTTAACTACTACATCGCCGATGAGAGCCAGTGAAATGAACTATGAAAGCCAAGGCACTCATTGCATAACAGATATTCAGTCTCTTATCTCTCTCCCCAGTTTGGATCCCCATGAACATAAATATAGCATGAATATCTGATATAGTCAAGTTTTGCAGAATGCGTTATTTTGCGATCACACAGCTTACAAAGGAAACATTTGCATACATCAGCATTTATGCCACTCGGAGAATTGTTCCTTCTGTCGTTTGTATTGTACATGTTGTTATGCCACATGTACCTCTTCTATTCATGGCTCAAACAAACCCTTAATTCAAAAGTATGAATGATCCAGGCTAAATGTGACTAGGGCAATATGCTGGATAAACTGCACATCACTTGTATGCCATGTTGAGTGGGAGGGGCAAGAAAGCAGCACATACCCCTGTAGAACTCAACACGGATTACACTCGCGGCTAAATTCCGACCTACATCAAATGCTCATAACATAGGTGATTTAGTAGTGTGGGAAAATAAAGCAGAAACAAACACAAAGGACACGGGGACGTTTAATATTCCCTGAATAATGCATAATACGCTGTGTACCTTTGCAATCTGTCAGGAAACTTTACATAATAATGAATAAACCTTGTCTCAAGTAGACGGTGCTGTCCTTGAGAGCTAAGCAAAAAGAGTGCCGCAGAGAAGATGTTAAGGGTAATTATAACAAGATTTAGGGCTACATTTTCAAAGCGGGGCATGGGGAATTCAGCCCTATGACTCTTATTCATCAAAATGGGAATCTCACGGACAGATGCATTGAGAGCTCTTACAGAGTTTAGGTCAGCATTACTGATACTGGTACCCTGCATGCAAATCAGAACTAGCGTTCTAACTTCTAACCAAGCTTTAAGCAAACCTTTCAGAGACCAAATAAAACGGTTAGACTGTACGCTCTTAGGCTTGGTCTACACTTACCCCCCAAGTTGAAGTAAGGTACGCAAATTCAGCTACGTGAATAACGTAGCTGAATTCGACATACCTTACTTCGAACTTACCGCGGTTCAGACGCGGTCCACACGCCGCAGGCAGGCTCCCTGTCGACTCCGCGGTACTCCTCTCGTTGAGCTGGAGTACCGCAGTCGACGGCAAGCACTTCCTGGTTCGATTTATCGCGTCCAGACCAGACGCGATAAATCGAACCAGGAAGCTCGATTTCCAGCCGCCGAACTAGCGGCTAAGTATAGACCAGCCCTTAGACATGGGGGCAGTCTTTTTGTTACATGTGTATACAATGTCTATCACAATGGGGCCCCAATCCTTCAGCAATATACATAATAATAAAAACTCCTGGTGGCATGTTTCAGTTCTTCACATTCTTTCAGCCTCAACTTTCTGGGGTTCTTCATTTTGATTGCCTTACATAGGTCACCAGTTCTATCATGCTGCACATGTATTCCTGAGACTATCGCTGTCTGAAATCCTTGTCAGTCACTCACTTTGTTCCACCAAGGCTGTCTTAGGGCTACTAGCCATTTCACTTGCATGCAGCCAGGTAGAATCATAGCACTGTCGGGTTGGAAGGGACCTCAAGAAGTCCTCTAGTCCATCCCCCTATGCTGAGGCAGTACCAAGTAAACAGAGACCATCCCTGACAGATTTTTGTCTAGCCTGTTCTTAAAAATTTCCATTGCAAGGATTCGACAGCCTCCCTTGATAACTTATTCCATTGCTTAACTATCCTTATAGTGAGAACTTGCTTCTAATATCTGAGCTACTTTGCTACAGATTAAGCTGATTACTTCTTGTCCTTTCTTCAGTAGGCATAGAGAACAATTGATCAGCCTCCTCTTTAAAACAGCTATTAAGATTTTTGAAGACTATGATCAGGTCTCCCCTTCAACCTTCTTTTCTAAGTTTTTAAAACCTTTCTTCATAGGTCATGTTTTCTAAACAGCAGCTAGGTTTGCTCTGTAAGAGGGAAGCTTCCTTCACTGGAGTTGCATGTATAACATTCACTGTACCATGGGCTGCTGGAGTATTCATATGTTGGTCTGATAACTGGATAATCACCACAGGGCTTATCTCTACAAAGTAACATCTGAGAAAGGATCTAGGCAGCAATGATCTTTTGGATATTTGTAAAGTATCAGGGGGTAGCCGTGTTAGTCTGTATCTACAAAAACAACAAGGAGTCTGGTGGCACCTTAAAGACTAACAGATTTATTTGGGCATAAGCTTTCGTGAGTAAAAACCTCACTTCTTCGGATGCATAGAGTGAAAGTTACAGATGCAGGCATTATATACTGACACATGGAGAGCAGGGAGTTACTTCTCAAGTGGAGAACCAGTGTTGACAGGGCCAATTCAATCAGGGTGGATGTAGTCCACTCCCAATAATAGATGAGGAGGTGTCAATTCCAGGAGAGGAAAAGCTGCTTCTGTAATAAACCAGCCACTCCCAGGCCCTATTCAAGCCCAGATTAATGGTGTTGAATTTGCAAATATTTGGCCTGGACAGTGCTTTTATAAAATGGAGCAACGGTAATATATCAGAAGAGAAGCAGCTCTGTAAACCCATTTACTGGTATGAGAAGTGTAAAAGGAGATTGCCACAATTCAGGGCAACTGCACCTGTATTTTCACCTCCATGCTCCAGCAAGGGCATCCCCTCTAGGCTGCCAGCTCCTCAGCTGTCTCCTCACTTGAGTGGAGATATGTATCTTTCTCTCTCTCTTCCCTGACTGGGGTATTCCCAGGCTGCACAGATCCCTGCCTACACTGTGAATTCCCTAGCAAAATAAAACTGCCTACGCAGGCCTGCTTTAGTTTTCCCCCTCACAGATGGTAAACAGTGTAATTGCCACAGTTAATTTACCACACAGCTTCTTATAAACAAGCATGTTTATTCTTAAGTAAAAAGCATTACGGACATAAGAACATAAGAATGACCAGACTGGGTCTGACCAAAGGTTCATTTAGCTCAATATTCTATCTTCCAACAACGGCCAGTGCCAGGTGCCCCAGAGGGAATGAACAGAACAGGTAACCATCAAGTGATTCATCTCCTGTCGCCCACTCCCAGCTTCTGGCAAAATGAGGCTAGGGACACCATTCCTGCCCATCCTGGCTAATAGCCATCAAACATATTAAAACAATACAAGAACCTACACGCCTGCTAATAAGCCTACCGGAGATCACCCTCTCACCTCCACAATGGCTCTGGCCAGTGTCAGTCCTTCCAACCCTTCCCTAAGGTTTGGGGTTCTCCCCTTGGACAGATGGTCCCGTCCATTTGCTGCATCAGAAAGAAGGCCCTGAGTCAGTTTAAACTCAAGCTATTTATCCAGAAAACCTTTCTCTGTCTGACAGTCAGCTTCTGGAAAACCCAGTTTGAACTAGTCTAGGTGAGCTCCCCAAGGAGATGTTACCTCTCTGGAGGTGTTACACCCTGAGTGAATTTGCCTAATCATCTCCCACTGTTCTTAGTTCCTGGAGGAGCTTCAGTTACCCTCCCCCATGGGATTACATAAAATCCCTGGCCAGCAATGATACTTAAACCTAAGACAGTATAGTATCTCAAAGACATTGCATGGAATTGCCATATTTGCCACAGAAATCACACTGATTTTATTTCTGCTTTAATTATTGTTGTTCTCTGTCTTGGCAAAAGCAGCTTTTTTTATTTAGAGTGCAAAAGACTTATATAAAAGTCAAAGGAAAAATAGGGATAAAACGTAAAAGCAATCTTTTCATTGAAGAGGAAAACAACTGTCTGTACCACAAAAGCAAACTACTTGCTGTTAAAGGAAAGTCCTCCATTCTGAATTTGCAATCTTGATAAATCCAAGAGGGGACTAAAAATTGGATTCTGGAGTGGAGAACATTAGATAATTTGTAACAGTAAAGAATCCATCTCTTTCTTGGGACAGACAATAGAGAGGAATTGTACATTGGTAGCCTTATCTGGCTCATACAAATGGTGTTTGGTCACAATTTTGAATATCTGTAATATCATCACTATGCTGCTAGATGCATGAACCAATGATTGCTGGGTTTCCAATGTATACGTGTTTTGCTATTAGTTATCTGTTTCTTACAGCCATTTGCTGAAGCTAATAACTTCCTAGAGTTGGGACTCTTTTATTACACTTAATTTTGGTGGGAGGAGGGGGAAAATCTTCGAATAATTCTTGTCTTGATAAGCTAGTAATTTGGGATAAAAATTTTAAAGAGCCTAATCCATTTAGGAACCTATTTCAATGGGAATTCTGGAAATTAAGCAGTGGCATAAACACATTATCCACTGAGTCCAGAAATATCTTATTCAGAGATATGTAATAAGTAGTAATCATTGATCTGCCTGTAAGATTCTGTCAGTGTCAAGAGTGGAAATAGGCCTGTTAATTAACAATACAAGCCTTGATGTGGACAGCTGGTTAGCCATGCTAGACACATCCACACTGCCACATTCATTCAAGGAAGGCAAGCATCTGAATCCAGAATAAAATCCAGACATATTTTAATGGCAAATATTAAAAGCAAATGTATTGTAAAGAGTGTCATATACTGCGTCTACTATGTGCTTTGACAATTAGTTCAACTACAGTAGTAAACATAACTGATTCCCGGTACTTGGATCCCTTTGCATGCATGAGGCTCTGCTTATGGGACATATCAGCTAGTAATTACATCAACCAGCCATTTGTTTTAATGCAAGAAGATATGATGGAAAAGATAAAAATAAAAATCCCTCTGAACTCTGAGGGGAATATAGGGGGATGGATCAGCATTGATCTTATAGAATAAAATTGTCAAAAGTGCCTAAGTGCCATTTTCAAAAGGCCCATAGGAGCCCAAGTGACTTTTGAAAATGGGATTAACGCTCCTCAATCAGTTAGACACTTTTGAAAATTTTATCCTAGGCTTGACTTTCAATTGAATTTGGCCCATAACTGACTTAATACTTCTGAAAGCTCTGTCCATAGTTATTTATTCATCAGCTAGGTAGGTTAACTAATTTTCAAAGCACAGAGCAGACACAGTAGATAGCCTCTGTGTAATATGTTTCAGAGTGGCAGCCATGTTATTCTGTATCAGCAAAAAGAACAGGAGTACTTGTGGCACCTTAGAGACCAAAAAATTTATTTGAGCATAACCTTTCGTGGGCTAAAACCCACGATGCATCCAATGAAGTGGGTTTTAGCCCATGAAAGCTTATGCTCAAATAAATTTGTTAGTCTCTAAGGTGCCACAAGTACTCTATGTAATATGTTTACGTTAGTGTCAAGTAAGTTTCACATAGGTGCAAGAGTCTATCCATGCTGAGCTCATTGGCACGATCTGGGTGAAAGGATGTGGAGAAGGAGGAAAGATTAATCTAATGTTTCTGAAACGCAAGAGAAGTTGGGTTCCAATTGTGTTTTGGATAAAAGTTTTAAAAGGAGGCTTCTTATTTCATCCAGATCAGTTTGCCCAACCTACATCCAGCTGAAATTCACTTAAGGAGCTCTGCTTATGTCCTAATCTGCAAGAAGAGTAGCTCTAATAGCTTATGGACACTAGCAAAGCTTTGAGAAGTGGAATCACCCTACGGGCATTTATTAATTATAATTATCCTGTAGCTAACATCTAGTTACCTTTACATAGCCTACCAAAGTATACACAATTCCAAAGCAAGGCAACTTTGTACTGACATCTTTTTGCAGTTATCTTTTAATGTTTAGAAATTTTAGGTCACTGGTGTGAAGAAAAAAGTGTAGAACTGCTTCCTGACATCAGCGAAAGTGTAGTGTAAACACCTGGCAACACTTTATTATAATGTCCTGAAAACACCTTCTCCCTGTCGTTGATGAAAAGGTATTAGCAGTTTATTCTTTGACTGATTGCTAAGAAATATACTGGCACTCCGTCCTTTAAAAGGTTTCAACCAGTCGTATTTTTTTGACTAATTAATCCCATGGGACATTTAAATATTGATTATATCACATGAACGGTTATGTTTATATAGACTAAATGCTTCCTTAATCCAGCGTACTTGGCCTATTGATTGCACCCACAAATTGTCCGCATTGACTCAGATAAATCAGGCAAACATGTCTTTAGTTAATGAGGGCTAATAGAAATGAATGTATTGGATCATTCCTATAAGTATCTGTGGCAGCATTTAGTGATTTAGTTAAAATCAATACATTAATAAATAATAAATAAATAATAGTAATAAATAATAAAAATAAATAGATATGTAGCAATCCCATTTATTTTCCTCAATAAAACAAAAACTGTGAATGAGTTCTTCCTTGCTAAATACTTAGTTATATGCACACTCTAAAGGGAATGGCCTTCCATACACTATGCATCTAATCTGATTTACAGTTAGCAGGCTGTTACATTTCATTAACAATCTTGTTCAATATCATCTATCATTGGTGTCTCACTTTCAACCTAAAGCTCTCCAAGTTAACATGAGGTTATTATATTGCCCCATTACATTTCAAAGCAGAGGGAAGAAACACCAAATGCACAAATACAGAATTGGGGATCGCTGGCTTGGCAGCAGCACTGCTTAGGAGGATCTGGGAGTTGTGGTGAATCAAAACCTCAACATGAGTCCGAAATGTGATGCTGTTGCAAAAACTGCAAATGCCATTGTAGGTTGTATTACCAGAGGCATAGCATGGAAGCCACGGGAGGTGATGGCACCACTCTATGCAACTGGAGTGCTGTGTCCGATTTTGGTCACCGCTGTATAGAAAGGCTGTAGAGAAACAGGAAAGGATCCAGAGGCGAGTGACAAAGATCATCAAAGGCCGGGCTTAAATTCTTATAGGCCATTTCCTGGAACCCACCACATACCCTATTTTCCAAGGGAGGCACTGGGGCTTCAGCCCAGCGGGAGGTGTGCTGGGGCTCAAGGCTTCAGCCGCAGGGCCCCGTGGACCCCTGAAACTCTCTCTAGAGGGCCACAGACCTCCAGTTGAGAACCGCAACACTAGCAGGCTGTCACCCTGGATTTGAGGGATGTGAGTACTCCAGAATGTGATCAAGCCAATTGCAACCATTTGATGTGCATTCAGCCACCATGAATTAATAAAATAGAACAGCACATAGTTAAGGGTTAATTGGAAAGCAGGCTTTTAGATTCAAGGTCAAAATCTAGCAGGCACTTTCTGTTAATCAGAATGGAAGGAGGGGAGAGAAAAGTAAGTAACTGAGACTGAGAAAAGATGAGTGGATGGAAACCTTGAGTCCAGACGCCTCTGATATTAGAAGTTTATTGCAAGTTAGGAAAAGGGATGATCCAGTAGGGGTCATTATGACCTATGTGTTTTGTAGAAGTTAGTTATAAAAAGGACTAGCTATCGAATGTACTTTGGAGCAGTCCTCTGAAGCCAGCTTGAGAGATGTTTTTCCTGAGACCTTTTCTCCCCAGTGGGTGAGCAACTGGCCATTGCAAACCTGCTGTTAATTACGCAATACCGTTCTAGAGTTTAGGTAAATATC
>NW_020664540.1:17722877-17818099 GCF_002925995.2 Terrapene triunguis | reverse complement strand
CTCCCCCCGGGGCTCCGGCCGCCCCCCCCCACGGGGGGAGGGGGGGTGGGCGGCCGGAGGCTTTTTTGCCTGGGGCGGTAAAAAAGCCAGAGCTGGCCCTGCAAGCCATACGAGCAAAGGCAGAAGGAACTGAGTATGTTTCGTTTGGAAAAGAGGAGATTAAGGGGGGACATAGTAGCGGTCTTCAAATAGTTGAAAGGCTGCCATAAAAATGATGGAGAAAAGTTTTACTATCTTGGCACAGAGGGCAGGAAAAGAAGCAATGGGTTCAAACTGGTGAACGGCTGGCAGAGAGGTGTGGCAAGCGGCTAGCAGGGCAGCTTGCAGAGAGGGCCAGAGCAGAGCCCCGCAGAGATTCGCGGCAATCTGTTGTTGGGGCGACGAGCGAGTGCCTGAGCAGTGGAGTGTGTGAGGTGCCTCCACACATACACCCCTTCACTCCTGGGAGGTGAACTCTGCGGATGAACCTCTGAACTCTGGGGCTGCACTGGCCCAGGACAGCAACTGTGAGTGGGGTGCAGAGAAAGGACGGGCATGTGAAAGGGACTTTTGGGTTGCTGGACTTAAGAACCTGAAGGGAAAAGGACACTGTCCAACTTATTTGGGGGTGGGTCTTTTCCTCATGGTTCATGTTCATAAACCCTAGCTGCGGTGTTTTCCTAAATTAATGCTGCGTTACTTCCCTCCTTTTATTAAAAGTTTTTATTACACTCAGACTCTGTGCTTGCAAGAGGGGAAATATTGCCTCTCAGAGGCGCCGGGGGTAATTGTCCCAGGTCACTGGGTGGGGGGCTCGAGCCGGTTTTGTGTTGTATTGTTGAAAAGGAACCGCTAGATACTGAACCCGGCCCTTGTTGCTGCTGGCTCCATCTGGCAGAAGGGTTACATTTTTAGATTAAATCTCAGGAAAACTTCCTAACTGTAAGAACAGTAGGACAATGGAACAGACCCCTGGGGAGGTTGTGGAAGCTCCTTCACCAGAGGTTTTCAAAAGGAGGCTGGATAGCCGTCTGCCTTGGGTGGTTTAAACACAACAAATCCCACATCTTGGCAGGGAGTTAGCTTAGATGACCTTTGCGGTCCCTTCTAACCCTATGGTTCTGTGACTCCATGAGACCAAAATAATCCAAAGTGATGAATTTCTGTAATGTGGATGAAAAGAACTAAAGCAGAGCTGTTCTGAATCTTTTGCCATCGTCCCTAGTTTTTTTTTTTTTTTTTTGTTGTCTTAGTTTTCACTTTACGTGATGTGATATAGCCATTTATGACATTTCAATTTTATCACATTTTCCGATGCAATCACTGGAACTGTCACTCAACTCTGGTTTAGATGTTTAATTTAGTCTTTGGTCCCAGTTCATTTCGCAAGAGTAGTGGTTCAGCCTTTGTGCGTCAAGAAAATTCAGTCCCAAGGGTCAAATTCAGCCCTGGTATAAGCAACCTCAGTTCCGCTGACGTTGTTGGAGTTGTGCCCATTTGTTCAAAGACTAAAGCTTGAGCCAATTCTCACGAGTGGATTTTGACATAGGTGTATTACAAACACTGCTAGAGGATGATTTTGGGGGTGTAAGGAAGAGAGGCATCTGGACGGTCCAGTATCCTTCTGCCTATCCAGCCAGTACTGACTAGCCAGTAACTATCCACACTAGAATCCACATGCCTTCTCCTGCTCCTACCCATAGATGCTTTGCAGAAAGGGTATCAGTAGCAGACACACATGGACATGACGGCTGTCCTGCAGAATTCCCCCACACGGCACAGAATAGCTGCTATGCGGAGCTCTGCTTTGCACAGAGGAGATGAATGTGATTAGATGGTGGAGAAATTGGAGTAAGGCAGATATCAACCCAATGTGGCATGTTCCCACTGAGCACTGTCGCCACCAGTGAGGTAGTAAATTATTGTAAATCACTGCTCCTTGGAGTACAGCAACTCTTCTTCCCTTGTTTGTATAGACCATGGACCTGTGGGGTTTCCATCCCCAGTCCTGCAGCTCTGCAGGCGTCCCTCCATGAGGGAGTCATGCAAGGGACTGAGAGTGGGTCAGGATATGTGTTTCTGTCCTTTCACACGAGAAGGAAAAGATTTGTCCTTCAATGCTTAGCCAAAACAACCAGGAAATAACAGAATAAAAAATTAAGGATCTTAACTCTAATCCTAACTTTACAGCAAGCATTAAATACATTAATGCAAATGATGACTCTCAGAAATAGAACTGTAGCAATCAGCAAAGGTATGGCAATATAGACATATTGTGTCAGAAACTAAAATTACATCTCTGTCAGTGATGGATAAAATGCACTGCAATAGCATCACTAGGACTGAACACCAGAAAAAATATAAATAAGGAGGTTCAATGAAGTTTAGACAGGAGACCTCCACACTTAGTTGAGGAAAATATTTAATAAAGTAGTGTATGTGTATGCACTAGACTCCTACATTTGTCTCTAAGGAAATTGTGTCAGTCTGTACCCTTACGTTCACCTCTTTTACAAGATTATGATACATTTTCTACAAAGTATGCCTTGTGAGATCATTTGAAAACTCATAATTTGCTGATCAATATTGCCCTGGTAAAATATGTGAGGCAACATTGTATGTAAAGTTATAACATTCTACTGTATAACATTACTAAGACATGTGCCAAGTTTAAAAAACCAGGCACAAACCAGTTCTTCAATAACAAAAGGCAAATTGATGTCTCAGCCAGATGTCAACAAAATCAAATGGACCGTCACCTGGTTAGTGGCCATTCTTTGGCAAGAAAAAAGATGAGAGAGAAATCTACATTTTGGCTAAGAAACAGCTGTAAGTTCCCATCCCTCCAGATCGTCTGTCTCCTGAACCTCAGCTGGAGGTGATTTTCAAAGAAAAAGAGAACAATAAGAAAGGGTAACAGACACCCCAAAAGACTCCTCCCCTTTCTCTCTGCCAATGGCATCAAGAACACCTGAAAGACAAGGACATTAACACTGAACTGGGGGAGGAGTTTTGACTGAAACAAATCCAGCCAGTAAGTCTGCTAAAGCATGTGGTGAGAGAAACCTTTCCTTAAATCCATTTAGTTGTTAGGTTAGATATTAATTGTGTTTTACGTTTTATTTTCTTGCAACCAATTCTGACTTTTGCAGCTCAGCACTTGTAATCACCTAAAATCTTTCTGTAGTTAATACTTGTTTTACTGTTTTACCTAAACCAGCGTGTTTGGATTGAAATGGTTGGGAAAATCCATTTGGATAACGAGATTTGTGCATATCATTTCCTATTAATAAATGATGGACCTTTATGAGCTGGGATTGTCCAGGAGAGGCTGGGCAGTACAAGACGTACATTTCTGGGGGAAGTCTGGGACTGGGAGTTTGCTGGTGTTGCCCTGCAGCGTAGTTCCTGGGTGGCTGGCGATGGCACTCATACAGTAGAGCTGGAGTGATTTACATGCTGGAGGCTGTCTGTGAGCAGACCAGGAGTGGTTGCTTTCACAGCGAAGCAGTGTAAAAGGCACTCCAGGTTAGAGAATTGAGGAGACACAGCTGTTCAACAGTCCAATTTGTGTCATGGGTAATGTCACAGAAATGTCAATTTAGGGTTAGATTGTTCGTTTTGAGGAAGCTGCCCAAGGGTCATAATGAGTCAGAGAGAGACCTCTGAAGTGCAATTGCTTTCCATATACTACAAACTTTTCTGCACAGGCCCCGCTCTGCTGGCCAGTAGGGGGTGGTAGTGCTAGAGCTCTGCTCACTCCCTATCTACCAATTCCAGGGAGGGAGTAAATGGCCACTTCACCTAGTCATTCCAGAGAAGAAGGACTGTCCCATGGCTCAAGTGCTAGCCTGGGACTCAACTTCCTGCTCTGCCACTGTCTTCCTGTGTGACCCTGGGCAAGTCCCACAGGGGAAGAATTTCAAACACACATGGGTATATATAGGCACCCAACTCTCACTGGAAGTCACTGGAAGCAGAGCATCTACTTCCCACCCATGCCTTTGAAAATGAACCCTTACCTTCAAAATGAGGATAATGAACCTGCCCTAGCTCCTGGGCGATCGTGAAGGTAACTGTATTACATGATGTGAAGTGCTCAGATACAATAACAATGGGGGATATATAAGCACCTACAACATAGGTTAGCCCCATTTACCTTTGTGTGCTCAGACCCAAGGTCTGTGCAGGAGTAGTTCTTATGCTCTCTTGCATGGGTGTCTAGTTCCCGTGTAGCCCTTGGTAACTTTTAAAACCTGTTTGCAGAAATAATTCTAGCGCTCTTTGCAACGAGATAAAGCCAAGCTCTAATGAAACGGAAAGAAATAAAATGAACACCAAAAATACGTAATCTTCATTCTGCTATCGTAGTTCTCCTCCCAATCTACGCAATAAGCAAGGATTGAGTGAGGGTTTACACTACATGTTATGTCATTTGTAGTCAGTAAAATTACATTTTTTATATTATTTGCTTCATTAGACAAATAGTATCACATTCTCAGCCTCATCCTTAGTTATTCTGCATTTCTTGTGGCAAATAAAAACCCACCAGCAATTATTTTTCTAGTGGTTAGACTCATAGATGTGCACGGCCCTGGAAGCCATCTGAGGCTAGTTTTGTGCTCATGCAACAAGGACAAAATCTGGTGTTGGTTCATCTCAGCAAAGACCGAGGCACTGTACATACCAATGAATGGCCCAGCCATCTCCTGGGTTGCCTGAATTGTACCATTCTCTCTGGAAAAATCTGGAGAATGACAGGTAGTGTGTCCCCATCACTGCTAAACTAATTGATTTTATTATGATTTCTAAACGCTATTCATGAACCACCACTCTTTCATATTGAATAACTGCAGTGACAAGTTAATGAAGATCGTAGCAATCAAGACAACAACAGAAAGCCTTTTTAAGTATCGCAGAGTAATGCTTTAATACTCAGTCAATACTGTAAATAAACAATGTTTTCTTAGTAAATGAAATGGAAAACCCAGACTGCATTACAAGCAACCTTCATGAGTCTCTTGCATAAATCTATCACTGAGTAATAAGGCAATTAGATGATGTTGAGGTGCATTTCCATGGAAAGTTCATGCCATTGTTGCCTATGTTGCTTTCATCAGATAATGCTATTTAACAAAAATTAGGTCAATTCTCAGACATGAATGTTTTCCCTAACCCATTGTTGAAACCCTGCAGACAGTTACGGTACACAAGAGTAAGGGAAATCTCGACCAGGTTCATTAATGAAGTTCTCAAAGTGTGAATGTGTTTTTGTTAAGAAAGCACAGAGGCAGTTCATTCCTGGTTTGTTTACTAGTGAATGATGATATGATTTTTATTCATTTAAAAAAAAGGATACATTTAATTCAGAGGATGAAATGGTTTCTGTAAACAAAAGAACGGCTCAAGTGGCCCCATTCAGTGGCCAGGAAGCAATGCCGTCCATTAGGGAAAAACTCACCATCAATCCAGTGTCTCATCGTTTGTATAATACATGTTATTTAAGGTAAGCACTTATCCGCTAGCACTGGCTGTGTGCTGTAACACTCGTTATGCCGTCCCCACAGCCAGAAGCTTGGGGGGAATGTGTGATTAAGGGATTACAAAGTGAGGTTGGTCTTAAAAAAACAGCCAACATAAACTTGACCACCATCTGCCCATCTCCTGCCATAGCTAAAATGTTACTGGGATCTTCTAAAAATATTGTCAACCCTCTTGGTCAGTTATGGCAAATGCAGCTACCGACAGATCAACAGTGGCTCACTGCTCCAGCACAATTGTGAGAAGTTTTGACCATCTCAGCCCCATTTAAAGGTAAGACTATTATTACTGTTCTTGAAGAGTGCCTAGAAGCCCTAACTGAGACTGGGGGGGGGGGGCATTGTGCAAGGTGATGTACAAACACGTAGTAAGAGAAACTCCCAGCCCCCAAGAGCTTACAGTCTAAAGCTCCCATCCTGCCCAGACATACGCCCGAGCAGGCAATGGAACTAGTCATAGCTTCATAGGCCTTGTCTACAATGGCGGCAGCAGGCAGGGTGGTGGGGGGAGGCAGAAGAGAAAGGATCTGGCAAGGGGGAGCTACAAAAAAGCAGTGTCGATGTGGGAAGCACTGCTTGGGTTTTTAGTGACCCATGTGCATACCGTAAGGTTCTGGCGTGTCTTTACTCACTTAAGCCGTGCCTCACCGTCTACAGTGCTATTTATATCTCTGCTAGGTGGACTTGCCGTGTCTGTACTCTACAGCCCTACCCAGAGAGTTAAAGCCAGAAGGGACAAGCAGATTATCCTGTCTGACCTCCTGTATAACACAGGCCCTTAAATTTCACCCAGTTACCTCTGTATTGAGCCCAGTAATGTGTATTCAGGAGAATGACTACCTATGCGACAGAAGGCTTACAGGATCAGCTGGAAGGCTGTGAATCCATTATTGCTAATTGGGCAAGCAATATTCTCGTTTGGAAGGCAGCTTTTTATAGATGCCCTAGTTATTAGCAGGGTTATATTAGTTCTAGGCAGACATCAAAAGAGTTAGGAGCTTCAGTTCATAAAAACATCCAGGAGTTTAAAAGTTTATCCAAATATCTTGGGTCTTAGAAACCAGGCCACATATCTCATGAGATCAGGCTCTCTTTAGAGATTGCCACAGCTTCTTGGGTTTTGGCCAGTAGAGACTTGCTGAGTGAAAAATCACCTTCCCCTTGATGTAGTCTTTCCATTTCTGGCCAAAACAAGCAATGCAAAGAATATTTTAATACAGCCAACAACAAATTTTAAGCGCACTTTTACACCCACACCAGTGAAAGATAAAATGTTTGGTTGTCTCTGGTTTTATTTAAACTCTTTGTCCACCCACCATGCCGTCCCCAGCCTCTCTAAAAATACAGTAAATGTTCAGTACAGTTAGAGATGCATAAATCACATTTAGATTTGTCCTCAGCTCCTCTCCTAATTGCACCAATAACTTATCTGAATAAAAATTAATAAAGAACATAAGAACGACCATACTGGGTCAGACCAATGGTCCATCTAGCCCGGTATTCTGTCTTCCGACAGTGGCCAATGCCAGGTTCTTCAGAGGGAATGAACAGAACAGGCAATCAAATGATCCATTGCCTGTCATCCACTTCCAACTTTTGGCAAACGGAGGCTAGGGACATTCAGCGCATGGGGTTGCACCCCTGCCCATCCTGGCTAATAGCCATTGATGGACCTATTGTCCAAGGAACTTATGTAGGTCTTTTCTGAATCCTGTTATAGTTTTGGCCTTCACAACATCCCCTGGCAAAGAGTTCCCCAGGTTGACTGTGCATTGTGTGAAGAAGTACTCTGTTTTATTTTAAACCTGCTGCCTATTAATTTCATTGGGTGACCTCTAGTTCGTGTGTTATGTGAAGGAGTAAATAGCATTTCCTTATTCACTTTTCCCACAACACTCAAGATATTAGAGATCTGTATCATATCCCTCCTTAGTCGTCTCTTTTCCAAGCTGAAAAGTCCCAGTCTTGTTAATCTCTCTTCCTCTGAAAGCTGTTTCATACCCCTAATCATTTTTGTTGCCCTTCTCTGTACCTTTTAAACAAGCTGCAGTTAAAAAACAACAAAAAAGAAAGATGAAGAAGAAAAGAAACAAACATCTCATTGGCAGCACAAGAAGAAACATGTAAAACCATTTTGCACATCTTCACACATTCAGATCCAGTTCAGTGCGCTCAGGTTTGTCGGAAGCCATAAGACACTTAGCAGCTGTAATGGCAGCAGGAGGACAAGGCTGTGAAGTTCACCAAGTAGCTTTTGTACTGTGACTAATGCAGCATTTCTTTTACTGCAGAGGCAAATATTCCCAAGTATCTGGATGTGAGTAAAAAGGCACTGGATACAACCAGAGATTAATTGTTTCTTGCTGACATTGAATTCTTAAACAGCCCTTGTTATTTCCCTCCTATGCAGCTTTACCAGAGGTGAGGAAAAGTGAGTGTACTAAAGACCTTTCAAATATTTTTTTTTGACAGGGAGCTATTTTTTGAAAGTTGAAAACCTTTTTTAACTTTCCCGAGGCAGCTTCCTCTCACACTGCCCGGCAGTGGCATGGCTCAGCGAGATCCTGGGGAGGAGAAAAGATTGAGGTGCCACAGAGCCGGCACTGGAGATGGCAGCATACAAACCGCGCATAAGCATTCTCCTTTCTAACTCTCTGCGTGCACCTATTCCCTTTAGAGTGAGTGTCATTCCCACCTCAGAAACACAGCTTAATAAGCTCCTTTGGGGTTGTTTTAAATAACTGTGGTGCCACCCCACATTTGGGAGTAGAAGAGACCTATCAACCCCCAGCAACCCCTACCAACCCCCTACTGTTCCTCCTGTTTGTCAAACGTTCACTCACACGAGGCCTGATCCAAGCCCACGGAAATCAGTGAGAACCTTCCTGTTGACGTCAATGGGCTTCGGATCAGGCCCATACTATCTGTAAGCATTCTGTGAGGTATTGCTTTCTGCACGAGAACACTGCTGGAAGAGAAGCGTGCATTGGCTAGTCACTATATACCGCATTACTTCATCTTAAATCTCACACCTCGCAAATCTACCTGTCTACTGATGAGCTGTCTCCCTTCATCCTATCTACTGTCTCAGCCTATCTTTCTGACATCTCTTTGTGGGTGTCCAGTCATCATCTTCATGGCCTCATCATGGCCAAAACTGGGCTCCTGCTTTTTTTGAAACATCCCTATCCTCTCCCCTTTTCTCCATCACTGTGGAGACCACCACTATCATCCCAGCCACTTAGGTCTCTAACTTATGTGTTATCTTTGACTTGGTCCTCATACTGGACCTACATATTCCAACCATTCACAAAACCAGCTAGTGTTTCTTACTCGCCTTCTCTAAAATCCAGGCTTTCCTCTCTGCCCACTCAGCCAGAACTCTTGTCGAAGCCCTCGTCACGTCAAACCTGGATTATCACAGCCTCCTTTTTTCTGGCCTGGGGACCACCAGATCCTGGAGTATTTTCTGGGTTTTGGATCCAACCTGGATCAGAAACCACAGGGGTATTTTCAAACTTCCCGATTACAAACCTGCCCCACCCTGCCTGTGCTTCTCAATCCCCTTTTTCAACTCTTCACCATCCCCCAACTCACTCACCGTTAAGAGTCTTCAGAGAAATGAGTCCCTCAGCCATCCATCCTCTCCCTGGCAGGAGCTGTCCATTCCTCAGAATTGACACCTCTGGGAAGATTACCACCCATGTGGCTCCTTCCCTCTGTCTCATCCCAGCCCACGGCACACTCCCAGGGAGCTTTCTGCAGTGAATGGCAGCTGGTCTGACAGGCATGCACATGAGGATTGAGCCTGCACCATTCACGTCCATAGTAAATTACACACAGCTCTGCCTGTTATTAGGGTTGCCTAACATTTCCCATTATAAGACCCTGTTTTTAGTTGCTTGCAACTTGGGCAAACATCAACAGTTTGGGCTGAGGCTAATTTTTAATTTCAGCAAAAATGGGTCAGCTGTTTCCAAGACTGAGGACGGGGAAAAGAAAGTCGTTTTCCCCCATGTTAAAATTTTCTTTGAAAAACTCTAGCGCCTCCATGCTTCGGAGAATGGATTGGCTATGTGGTCAAGGAGGAGGCTTTGTGGCAGGGACTTACAATTTGCCATCCTTGTGAAAATCTGCCCACATTCGGTACTAAGTTATAAGCCTTTGAAAAATTACAGTTCACACATGCTCAGCAGAGACTTTAAATGCCGGGTTTAGCAGCTACATTCCCCACAGATTCCATCTGCATTGGGCATGCTCCTGCCGAGGGCTGAGCAGGACTTTCTCCTCTAATTGCAACTCCAGGCTGCTCTGAGCTGTGCTGGGTCCGGGCACCTGACCTGAGAGCCGGGAGATTGTGACATAGAGGTGGAAGCTGCCTGATTTGACTGCAGAGGGGACAAGAGCCAGATATGCAGGTGGGGAAGGGGGAGCAGATTGGGACAAAGAGCCAGGGGTGAGGGGCAGGGAGACTGAGACAAGCTAGCCACAGAGACTGTGGGTTGGGAAATGTGTGTGTGTGGGGGGGGACTGGGAGTAGGTAGATGAAGAGAGGAGACTGATATTGGATGAGTAGCCTTGGGTCATGCTGGAACTGGCCTGGCAAGGACACGGGATTGGGAACCAGTGAGGCGGGGAAGGAGGTTCATAGAATCATAGAAGATCCGGGTTGGAAGAGACCTCAGGATGTCATCTAGTTCGAGCCCTGCTCAAAGCAGGACCAACCCCCAACTTGAGGGAGGTGGAGGGAGAGGAGACAGATCTGACAAGGAGATGGGGTGTGGGGAGAGAACACTACAGACATCCTTAATTCTGGCGTTTCCTAACTTTTCAGTGCTTGGCTTTTCATCCTAAAAATGTGCTTTTTATGCAGGTTTGTTGTGTGTGTAACATATCTATATTTATTCAAATATTTTAGTGGAATAAACCTGTTACAATCTGCATTTTAATTATGTTCTGTAGGATTCAGTGCTGTGCTGCCTGAATTGTAGGCATCCTTATAAACACACTCTTAGCCATCTCCACAAAAGAGGATGCTATATCTGTTAATGTCGGACTTTTCATTATGTTGACTGGTCTTTTAATATAGTAGTTATTTTTTTGCCATCTTTTAAGTTGCAGAGCATGGTGAATATGAGGCACACAGCACTTACTTTTCCTGCGTCTCTGTCATAAAATGCATTGTGAGCTATTGACACAACATTTATGCTTATTCTGAATTTTAAAAGGTTTCTTGAGCTATTTCCCTGTCAGTTTCCATGGGTGAATGTTCATGGACTTTGGGAACAACTATATGAAATCAATGCTAAGAATGAACCCATTGTTGTTGCCCAAAGAGAAAATTTGTACATTTGCAATGATAACAAATGATATAAAAAGTCAGTGCCCGGAATTTAAACATCTTTTTAGCAACTAACATTAGGCAATTTGGATCTGATCCCTGAGAAAATATCTGTGTCCTTCTGGACTGTGTTCACTGCTGGGTGAAGAAGATATTAGCTTCCCACCTTTCTTGCTCTTGAAGTCACTGTACTGTACTTTTATTTTCCTAACAGTTGCAGCTATCCCAAGACTGGAGTAACCCCTGTGCATGACCCCATGATCTAAAGAAGGTTATGCCCCAACCTAACCTGTGAATATAAAAGAGTTTGTATCTCAGCTACACAGATCACTGGACTGGGGCTTGAATGTGCTATCATGGAAATCTATATACTGCAGCTCGGAGCATAATACATTAGAAGCAAGAGGGAGACCAAGGACAGGGTAGGCCCATTACTCAATGAGGGGGAAAAAACAATAACAGAAAATGTGGAAATGGTAGAAGCGCTAAATTACATTTTTGTTTAAGTTTTCACCAAAAAAGTTTAGTAGCGATTGGACGTCTAACATAGTGAATGCCAGTGAAAATGAAGTAGGATCAGAGGCTAAAATAGGGAAAGAACAAGTTAAAAATTACGCAGACAAGTTAGATGTCTTCAAATCACCAGGGCCTGATGACATACATCCTAGAATACTCAAGGAACTGACTGAGGAGATATCTGAGCTATTAACGATTATCTTCAAAAAGTCATGGGAGATGGGAGAGATTCCAGAGGACTGGAAAAGGGCAAATATAGTGCCCATCTATAAAAAGGGAAATAAGGACAACTCAGGGAATTACAGAACAGTCATCTTAACTTCAGTGCCCAGAAAGAGAATGGGGCAAATAATTAAGAAATCAATTTGCAGAGACCTAGAAGATAATAAGTAACAGTCAGCAGGGATTTGTCAAGAACAAATCATGTCAAACCAACCAAAGAGCTTTCTTTGATGGGTTAACAAGCCTTGTGGATGTGGGGAAGTGGTAGATGTGGTATATCTTGACTTTGCATAACCTTCTCATAAACAAACTAGGGAAATGCAACCTAGATGGAGCTACTATAAGGTGGGTGCATAAGTGGTTGGAAAACCGTTCCCAGAGAGTAGTTATCAGTGGTTCACAGTCAAGCTGGAAGGGCATATCAAGTGGGCTACCACAGGGATCACTTCTGGGTCCGGTTCTGTTCAATATCTTCATCAGTGATTTAGATAATGGCATAGAGAGTACACTTATAAAGTTTGTGGATAATACCAAGCTGGGACGGTTGCAAGTGCTTTGGAGGTTAGGATTAAAATTCAAAATGATCTGAACAAACTGGAGAAATGGTTCGAGGTAAATAGGATGAAATTCAATAAGGACAAATGCAAAGTACTCCACTTAGGAAGGAACAATCAGTTGTACACATACAAGAGTACTGAGGAAAGGGATCTAGGGTTCATAATGGACCACAAGCTAAATATAAGTATAACACTGTTGCAAAAAAATTCAAACATCATTCTGGGATCTATTAGCAGGAGTGTTGTAAGCAAGACACGAAAAGTAATTCTTCCACTTTACTCTGCACGAATTAGGCCTCAACTGGAGTATTGTGTTCAGTTCTGGATACCATATTTCAGGAATGATGTGGACAAATTGGAGAAGAGCAACAAAACCGATTAAAGGTCTAGAAACATGACCTATGAGGGAAGATTGAAAAAACTGGGTTTGTTTAGTCTGGAGAAAAAAAGACTGAGAGGAGACATGACAGTTTTCAAGTACAGAAAAAGTCGTTACAAAGAGGAGGAAAAAATGGTTCTCCTTAACCTCTGAGGATAGGACAAGACACAATGGGCTTAAATTGCAGCAAGCAAGGTTTAGGTTGGACATTAGGAAAAACTTCCTGTCAGGGTAGTTACGCACTTGAATAAATTGCCTAGGGAGGTTGTGGAATCTCCAGCATTGGAGATTTTTAAGAGCAGGTTGAACAAACACCTGGCAGGGATGGTCTACATAATACTTAGTCCTGCCATGAATGCAGGAGACTGGACTAGATGACTTCTTGAGGTCCCTTCCAGTCCTACGATTGTATGATTCTATAAATGGGTGAAACAACTCAAACCTTTTTGTCATGTAGGTGGAGTCTGAATACCTAAATCAAGTGTCAGAATGTAATCAGATGCAAATAATGTTATGAAAATACATCCCTCTAGCTTTAGCAGCTCCGTTCATGAAATTGCTCTTCCACTCACATCATTTTCTTCTACTGCCTCTCTAAAAGTCTGACTGATCCACTACATTTATCAGCAGAAATCCATTCATATTATAGAGTTTTCTGCTGAGAAGGAAGTAATGAAAATTAAGGCATAATGCTATGCACAGGCTGAATTTTTTATGTGGAAATTAATTTTGGTAATGACAGATGAGAGCGTAAACTCTAAAGCATATGAAATTTCATATTCTTCACTGAAGTATAAGGTCATGCTGTTGTCATCATTTTGTGCACAAGGTTATGATAATGCCCCCATCCCTCCCTCCCCCCACACACACATAATGGATTCATCTTTTGGTAAGTTACCAGTCTGATAGTGTTAATCAAAGTCAGGAATATGACTTAGGAATCCCAGACATCTCTGCAGCATGAGAGTGCATGTAAAGAACAGACGTGGTGTGTGTGAGTGAGTCTGTGTACCTGTATTAGCTATTGTAAGAACAATTAATTGAGGACTCTTTCTCTTCTCCCTCTACACATTATCTCTGGGTAATCTCATCTGCAAACACAATTCAATAACATGTCTATGCTGACAACTCACAGTTCTCCCTACCTCCGACCTGTCTCCTTTTGTCCAAACTAAAATCTTGGCCTATCTTTCTGACATCTTCTTGTGGATGTCTAGCCACCAGCTGAAGTCCAACATGGCTAAAACCCTCCCTGTTGCCTCTTTTCTCAATCAGTGTGGATAACACCACCATCCCGCCTGGCACTCAGGCCTGTAGCCTGGGTGTCATCTTCGACTCAGGCCTCTCTCCATCCAGCCTGTGTAGATTCTTTCTGCAGAACAGAATATGCGGCCTTTCCTACCCATCTGCACAGCTAAAATTCTCTCTGCCTTGTGCCTTTTTCACGGCAACATCCTTTTCTCTGACCTTGACAAATGCAGTCTTGCCCCACTCATATCTATTCAGAATGCTTCTGCAAAGATCTTTTCCCTAACCCACCGCTTTGGCCACATCACCCTTCTCTTTGCCTGCCTTCATGGACTCCTCCTTCTTTATTACATCAAACATAAGCTACTTTTCTTCACTTTCAAGGTCTTTCATGGCCTATCCCCACCCTATCTATCATCTCATGTACACTATCAAGATGTCGACTCCCGCTTCCGATCAGCCCATGGTTCCGGCCTCCATCACCTGTTTGTTAAATTTTCAAACAAGCACCTTTGTGCTGTCTCCCATGCTGCCCCAATAAACATCCACAGATCTAGTGCATTTTATCCCTCAAATACCTCCTTAAAGCGCTCCTTTGCTGTGATGCCTATAAAAAACTTGACAACAATTAGGAAGCTGAGACCACTGCCTGTCATGATGACCAATATTGCCACATGCTTTTGGTGTACTGCCCTGAATGTATCCATTCTCTCTTGTTTTATAATTAGATTGTAAGCAGGGACCAACTTTTTCACAAAGAATCCTGGTTCATGGGTAGGACTTCTAGGCACTATGTTAATACCTATAAATAATAAGAAGAATGAGATAATACAAGCAAAGGAATAACGTTTCAAAACAGCCCAAGGGTACGTTTTCCAAACTGGGGGACAGATTTTCAAAGGAGCTGAGCACCCAACATACAGCCAATGTGCTGAGGTCCTTTGAAAATCGGGCCACTTGTTTAGGTGCCTAAATGGGAGCTGAGCTCTTTTGAAATCCGGGCCCACTTGCAAGCATCTAGGCTGTCTCAGCAAGTTGGCAAGAGGGTTCCTTTCAAAGGGGGCCATTGAAAAATTAACAAAAACAAAATTAAAAAAACAAACAAACCATGACAATAAATATGAAAGATTCAGAATTCCTAAAACCTAAGTGAACAATGAAATCTGAGCATACCATCTTATGAATGCTATTATTAAACTGTTTGTTACTTCTTTGTAGGCACTGAACTTTGGAGTTATGGAAATACTACGTCCCTAGGGATGACATAATGTGCTACCAATTGGGTGAGGCCCCACCAGACTGCTAGCACTCTCCAATGTATGTCACTTTTCAAGAAACTATGGTTCCTACACTGCCCCTCATCCTTGGGATGAGCGCCCTGCAAACACCTCCAAAGTCATGTCATTGTACTCCGTCAAAACCCTTCTTAAAGCTCTCCTGTGTGGTCATGCCTACTAAAAACTTCAGATCAAGTAGGAAGCTTGTGCGCTGTGACCACTGCCTGTCATACTGACCAATATCGTCTCCCGGTTTCCTTGTGCTCCCCCATCTGTTGTCTCTCGTATATTTAGATTGTGAGCTCCTTGCCGCAGGTCTGTCATTTTGTTCTGTTTGCTTGTTTGTACAGGCCCTAGCACAAATGGGTACTGGGTCTATGATTAGGTCTCCTAGGCTCAACAATAATACAAACAACAACATTAATGGTAGAGTAACAGAAAGCGTCCATTCAAGACCCATTCTTTCAATTATTGTAGTGGATACAATTTGGTATCTGCTAATACATGACCGGACAAAGCAACTGTCTTTCCCGTAATGCTCAAGAGATAAATTCATTAATGCAAGCTAGATACTAGAAGTGCTAATAGAGAACGGTGCATCATACCCGCTGCATAAATATAGGGTTTGTACTGTAATGTGCTGAGCAGGTTTAAATTTACTCTTGCATGTTTATACTGTATAATGAAAAACTAATCAAGGCAGTCTGAGCAGGCAGCAATTACTTGTATTGACATAATATGCCAGCTTCTGTGACATATATATGGTGGCAGCGTATGTGGCATCTGTAATGTTGTGAATTGCATAAGTGTCAACAGCAGGGAAAGCAAGTACCTAGAAGGGAAAAGCACAGAGAAAATCTCCACAGTATGCAGAGATTTGCATTTGCAATACAATGGACGCCAAAGGTACTAAATGCAACTCAATATGGTTTAACCTCATTCCACAAGGTTTGCCCAGGACATTGCAGGATACCATCATATCTGTCACACTGCCCATGTGTAGCATCACGAGGACAGACATTAGCTCAATGACCTGAGTTCCCTGTTGGTGTCAAAGGATACAGTTCCATTGACCTCAATGGAGTTTTGTCTATTTGCACCAGAAGAGAATTTAGCCCATTATCTTCAGCGGGAGTCAAAGGTCCATTTAGGCACCTCATTGAAGGAGAACTTCAATAGCTAGGACCTTATTCCAGCAGCAGCACCATTAACGTAAATAGGACTGGTGAGCTAAGATGCTCCTAGACCAGAAGTAGAGCATCAGCATTTGCTGGGTTAAGGTTTCAGGTAAACCCTTAACTTTGAGATTTCTTGATTTTTGAGTGATTAACTGAGCAACCTTCATGTTCTGAATATTGTTCTATCTATTGTTGCCAACTGAATGATTTTCACACAAATACAGTCCCCTGCCTAACTCATATGAAGAATTTGCAGCGGTACTATTTCTAACGTTTCAATTAAAAGAATCATTCCCTACCATATTGGCCATTGCATATAATGTTTACAATGACAGGGCTCCGCTTGCTACATTTGGAATTCAAGCCCCATCTCCTGTGGAATAAGCCTAAGTTATCAATAATATTACAAAATGAAAACTGTAAAACAGCACCGTTGCATCTCCAACTCAATTTACCAAACCCCACAGAATCAATAAGAAACATGCCTTCGCATGCTGTAGTCACTTTATTTGCCAAACTCTCTCTCTCTGTTATTTCACAAGAACGGATGTAACAAGACGAATTTAAAAAAAGCCTTATCTAGCCTCACAAAAGCAATTCATGCCATGAACAACCCTTTAAGACTGCACATGTTCCTCTGCTGGAGACTGTTTGAAATTTTTCATAAAGAAAAAATGTTAAAAGCATTCAATATATATTTGAATTAGCCTTCTCTATACCTTCTCTTTTCCCCCCTACAAATGAAATACTTCAGCCATGAGCACTTGTTTCTGGGTGGCTGAAAAATGGAAATATTTGCATTCGTAATTCCTAGTTTTTATACATGCTCTGTGACAGAGCAAATGAAAATGCCTTGATCTTAACTGGCTTTTTCCCTGCACCAGGCCGAGTATGTGGAAGCTGGCAAAAGGTCCCCCTCTCACGTAACTTACACAGCATTTGTTTCCAGCAACTTGGATTTTGTCTATGTTCAAGTGAATACATTTCACAAAACTCACTTTCATTTAAATTATAATATACTATCTGTTGCGTTGGTACTCTTGGTTGTGTGGGTGCTCTTTCACAAGATGGTGGCTCCGCCCCCGCCCCCCTTTTTTTGTCTTTCTTGATTTCACTGATCCATCACTAAACCAAATGCAACATCTTTCTTAACTACTTATCACAGTTTGCTGGGATCTGAGGCACCTTCCTCTCCAACTTCTCTTCAATCTGCCCTTGAAAAGGCTGGTTAATGTGATTCTTCCGTGTCATGTTCTTCTGCACCTAACTTCTCTCCCTGTGTCTGAATCAGTTTTGTCTTTTACCCCTATGGCACGGTGTATGATACTAGTATCTTGGCATAGAGATACTGAGCTGTTTCTGGTAACACTCCCTGATAGTCAGACCAGGTGGGTCCTATTCTGGGACCTGGCATGGGTGTTCCCAACCCTAGATGTAATTTAGAGCAGCCTCAGAGATGCTTTAAATTAAACTTCGCTTCTGATGGCTCCCTTGGGGCCTGATAAGCAGCGATTAGCCATAGTGCCTATGCTGCAGCCTGCTCCTGATCCACTCCTTATGCCAGGGGCTGGAAACAGAGCTCGCATATAGACCTTAATTCCACCACATGCTGCCCAAGGAGGCTCCTTGCATAGGAGGTATTTTCAGGGCGATGTTTCCAACCACTCTAAGGCCTACTTATCCCCCCACAGTTGCCTAAAGTAGCATAACAGAGTCAGGCCTCTGTCTCATAAGAACATAAGAAGAGCCATACAGGGTCAGACCAAAGGTCCATCTAGCCCGGTATCCTGTCTTCTGCCAGTGGCCAATGCCAGGTGCCCCAGAGGAAATGAACAGAACAGGGAATCATCAAGAGACCCATCCCCTGTCGGCCATTCCCAACTCTTTTCCCTCTGTGTTCTCATTGTCCCTGTTCTGCTGGAAACAGGACAGGAGACACTGGATGTGATTTAATTAGAGTGCAGCTTTATTCTTAAATGTCTGGGAGTACCCGGCCAATAAAAGAGCACAGTGCAGGTCATTCCATAATCATTTCAATGCACAGCTTCTGTCAGCCCTCCCCACCACCCATCCTGGTCCCCAGCCAACGCGCGGCTGGGACTTCACCTCCCCGTCTCCCTCCCCCCTGAAAGAGGGTTAAGCAATGGGATATAAAGGAGGAGGGGCTGGCTCCCTGTCATACCTGTCATGGGAGCCCTGAGCCCCCTGTTTCTGCTCCTTTAAAGAATACCTCTTTTAAATCCCTTCCCAATCCATTTTATCTGCACTGGACACCCGCCGCACATTTACATAATGAGTTGCAACATCATAACCTAGCTCCCGTTTTATGTTCGCCCAACTAAGTAATCCCCGGACCTGCTTCACCTTGGCCAATCCGGCAGTGAAGGGAAAATTCCTTCCCAGTCCCCTGAGAAAGAAACAACTAGCGCAATGCCCACAGCGCATCCTGAGGAAACCTGGTATTTTACCACTTCCGTGAGTAAGAGAGTGGGTGCTGCTCCACCAGGTCCTGGGAAGCGAGGGCTTTTCCTGCACTGGCATGGACCTATATAGTTCCCCCTCTCTTCTGGGGGGGAAATGAGTCATGCTGACCTGGGCTGCCACTGCAGTTGAAAATCACTCCCTGGCACTCTAGCACTTAAAGGGCACACACCATTTCCAATAAGCCAGCCAATGGCCCCCACTGCTTAATGTGCGGTGAGATCATTCACTGCCATTTTGGAGTTTTCAACTTCTGCTGTGCTGGCAGCAAACATTTTCAAAATTGTGAGTGCCTGAGCCAGTCAGACCAGAGACTGCATAAATGGGAAAACCGTACAAACAGATCCCTTTAACTCTGCAGCATTACTACACTCTGATTGGCTGACACACCCCAATTTACTTAGAGTGCTCTATAATCAAAGAACAATTTTACAGCACCACAATTTCTTTTTCATGAGGAAAAAGTTAGTCTGCAATCTTTTACCATTGGGTTTCTTTTTTATTTAACAATTGAACTGTTACATTTATACCAGGCACAAGCTTCCACAACGGTCTGCCAAATGCACAAAACGTTGAGGAGAAAGCAAACATTTTATGAAAATTGCATTAAGACATCAAGATAGTTCACCTTGCTTCGGTCTCTTTAAATTCACACCGAAGAACCCAGCAGGTATAAACATGCCATAGACTGTATATTCTGAAAATTTTACCTGAATTTTTCCCAGAATAAAACAGCAACGCATCGATTATTTTGTACGGAAAGCAGGAAAAGTTTTTTAAGTCTCTGGTTTCAGCATTAGAAATGTAACAAACATTTTGTTAATGGGATAAATGTGGCACTCTTTATCTAATCACACACAGACACTAACCTTCCTATCTACCCAATAATCTACCACTAGTGCTTCACAACACTTTAGGAAATTTTAAAACGGCCACTTTCTCAAACAAAGCCATGCAGAAGTCTTTTAATTTTAGAGCAATATGCTCAATATTGGCTGACTGATGAAAGGATGGTCTTGTGCTTCATAAAATGGCCTGGAACTCAGGATATCTGGGTTCCACTTTGGGCTCTTGCAGGATTTGCTAATACCATAGGAGAACCTCTGTTCCTGTGGGCCTTCCACCTCTAGCTCTAAGTTTCTAGTGCCTTCCTTGTGGGTTATCTTGTCTCTGGGCCACCTGGCAGGAGTATCCTCCAACCTGCCAATGCATTCATCTCCTTCCCCTTTTTTATAAGAGTCTCCCTCTTCTCTTTTAATTAAAGAAGGTGTTTGAGGACCTTGCTCCCTAGGCCATTTGTGGCCAGCCAAATAAAAAGAAACATAGAAACAAACACAAAAATAATAAAAAAAAAACCAACAAATGCTTGAAACCTGCATATAATAAACAATAGCCACAAGAACAACAGAAGTTTCCTTGGCTGGGATGCTTTGGGAAGTCTGCATGTGGCAGGTTGTACAAAGAAGGTGGGTACTGGGCACTTGTCAGTTCCCCATCTGTGTTTTTTATCTAAGTCTTATCAAAACAGCCAGATCAGCCAAGTCTTCCAAAATAAATAAGACACAGGTAAACAAACCGACCTGCCCTGCACTTTCCAGGAGTGACCAGGGGCCCTGATTCCTAGTTCTGAGAGACAGAGCTTGGCTGGAAGCATAAGGGACCAACCTGATTCCTCGGAAGTTCCAGCTCCTCCTATTCACGGAAGACCAGCCTCAGGGGCTAAAACCAAAGTCAGGACCATGATGTCCTGACTGCTTCCCTGAGACCACTTCACCTCATCAGGAAGAGCATTGTCTGTCCCAGGAAATCCTGGTACAGGCTCATGTGGGTTCCCTTTACAATCCTTAAAGGGCTGGTATGCTCTGTTACAAAGTGAGAGGAGAATCAGGCCAGCTGGATCCAGAAAGGCTTAGAACATAAGAACGGCCATACTGTGTCAGACCAATGGTCCATCTAGCCCAGTGTCCTGTCTTCCGACAGTGGCCAATGCCAGGTGCCCCAGAGGGAATGCACAGAACAGGGCGATTATTGAGTGATCCATCCCTTGTCATCCACTCCCAGCTTCTGGCAGTCAGAGGCTTAGGGACACCCAGAGCATGGGGTTGCATCCCTGACCATCTTGGCTAATAGCCATTGATGGAGCTATCCTGCATAGAGGTGTCTAATTCTGTTTTAACCAAGTTATAGTTTTGGCCTTCGCAACATCCCCCGGCAACCAGTTCCAAGGTTGACTATGTTGTGTGAAGAAATACGTCCTTTTGTCCTGCTGCCCATTAATTTCATTGGGTGACCCCTAGTTCTTGTGTTACGAGAAGGAGTAAATAACACTTCCTTATTCACTTTCTCCACACCTGTCATGATTTTACAGACTTCTATCATAAACCTGCTTAGTCATCTCTTTTTCAAGCTAGACAATCCCAGTCTTTTTAATCTCTCATATAGAAGCTATTCCATGCCCCTAATCATCATGCTGCCCTTCTCTGTACCTCTTCCATTTCTAATATATCTTTCTGAGATGGGGCAACCAGAACTGCACGCAGTATTCAAGGTATGGGAGGACCACAGTGACATTATGATATTTACTGACTTATTTTCTATCCCTTTCCTAATGATTCCCAACATTATGTTATCTTTTTTGACTCCCACTGCACCCTAAGTGGATGTTTTCAGAGAACTATCCGCAATGCGGGCAGGGGACTGGACTCGATGACCTCTCGAGGTCCCTTCCAGTCCTAGAATCTATGAATCTATGAATGGCTCCAAGATCTCTTTATGGACTGGTAACAGCTAATTTTGACCTCATCATTTTGCATGTATGGGATTATGTTTTCCAATGTTCATTACTTTGCATTTATCAACACTGAATGCCAGTGAATTGTTCCATTAGCTGAAATCCTCCTGCATGGCGTTCAGCATGCGTGTATCGTAACTGCCAAGGTAAGCAAACTCCCCATTATTAACATTCCAACCTTTGAAAAAGACTCTTATCTTTAGGAACATTCTTTGATTTGCTTCCCAGGCCTACCCTGGAGGCCTTTTTATTTTAACCACCAATCTGTGTAACACTTAACATGTCCTACAGCATTTCCTTTTGGTAGAAGAGTCAATTCACAAGTGTCAGCTGGAAGGTCTTAACATAAAGAATGAAAGGTAGCCAGTAATTTCTCAGATATAAATTATACGTTTAAGATCACAGACACACTTACACAGAATAAAAGGAAAGACCTCGTCTTTCTTTGTTTTATTAGCAGGTAGTAATTGTAGCTCAAGAAAGAGGTAATCAACCCGCTCTACCACTCATGTCATGACTGTTGAAGAATTTACTGATCAGGAGGCTGTCTGGGATATATGATTGTTAGTATTATAGTGGCACTCAAAGGTTCCAGTCAGGATTAGGGCCCTACTGTGTTAGGTGCAAAACATATACATACATGGTCATTGCCCCAAAGAGTTTATAATTTTGATACATCACCAACAACTATGGAAGCCAATGGAGTCTCTTCTTCGCGTCAGAAAAGGACACAATCTCTCCTGAAGCAAATTGTTAAGGGGAAGGCCTTCCCACTGTGGCTTTTCTTTGAGTCTAGAATGTAAGCGTCTCTTGCTGTTCCCTGTGCATCTATGGATCTAGGTATTTGAGGACACAGAAATCTCTATTTGAAGTTCAACTAAAGATAGAAAAAAATAGGTTCCAAAAGAGGGCTGCGTTAGGAATTCCCCCAACTGTAAAATCGCCTCATTGGAGGCTGATGTTCTTTCAAGTCTGACCCATTAATCCAAACCGATTACTAGTAATAGTACTTAGCTTTTAGGCAGCACTTTTCAGCGGCAGATCTCAAAGTGCTCTGCAAAGGAGATCAATACCACTATCTCCACTTTACAGAGGGCGAAGGGAAATGCCCAAGGCCACCGAGCAGGCTAGTGACAGAACTGAGACTACACCCCCCCATGTCTCCTTAGTCCCTGTCCAGTTCTCTACTCACTAAGCTGCAGCAACTGAGAGCAGCTGTCCTGAAGCCAGAGACATTGCTGGGGACCATATATCCTGAGTCCCAGTCCAGTGCCTCATCCATAAGATTTCTGGATCAGACAGAGCAGGGGAAGTGCCAGTGCCCTAACGACCAGGCTATTGAGTGTGACAGTCATTGTGCCAAAACCATTCTGACCTATTCTAGGCCCAACGCAAAAGAGCCAGACACTCACGGCAGCACAAATATATTGATTAATCGTATAGGAAACATGCTCCCATTGTATGCATGCTTTAGCACATCTACAACTCAGCCCAGTAAAAGGCCATTCATGACTGAAGAAATACTTTCGCACTTTATAATTTTACAAAGGTTTCTCTTTAAGAATCATCCACAGTAGCTGATCCATATTCCCTCAGCACAAACATGCTTTCTTAGGTACAATGTAATCAAACCTTCTAGTTCAGAAACAATTAGTGGCAGTCCCTAGTAAGAAAGGCTAAGGCCTGAACCACTGATACTCATAAAACAATTTAATATCAAATAGATTATGACAGAACCTGCACAATCGCTTGATTCAGTCCACCATGTATAAGGTTGTAAAGAAGACACAACAACAGCTTTTTATAGTTGAGCGATTATGTGAAGCTGTGCGCCAAGTGGCAACACCATTCACTCGCGGGGTCACCACATCAACTCAAATTTGGCCCGGCCCCTCCTCCATCATGCTTGCCTTCAAAAAACTCAGCAGGACCCACAGCGTCTCTTCTGTACTGCCGCCCTGCTTCGGAAGGCATGCTGCATGCTACACCAAAACCAGCCCTTTAACCAACTATGACTGCAACTTTTCAACCAGAAATCTTACAGCCGTAATCATGTAGGACAATGGAGTGTAAGTTTGAGTTCAGGGCAGTTGCAGCTTGACTTGGTAAGGTCTGGGGGCATCACAGGTCTGATACATTCATTCAGAAGGGAAGATACAGTCTGCCTCACGCTGTACGTCACCTCTCCACCAGCTGTGGGTTAAAACTTGGACTGAGAAAGTGTTAGCGGCTGAGGAAGAACCCATTCCACAAGGATATTTTGGAATCAGGCATTTTCCCCTCTACAATGTGAAGAAATACCGTAGATCAAAATGTCTTCAACTCGTATGGTGATTAAGCTACAGTACATCTGTAGGGCTTAGCACATACAAGTAGTCCAGAATCCAGAGAGGACCATAATAACCAGCAATAATATACTGTAATTTAGAATACATACCTCCAAGGTTTAGGTCAGGCATACTGAGATCAGTACAGAAGTACAAAAACATCCGTCTGTTTGGCCACATGTTATGGGTGGGAGTAAGAGGAGGCATTGCCTGTTAATCACAGTTTAGCAATGTACATAGCTGATGTTGCTTTAAAAAATTCCCAAATGACAGACTAATTCTGACTGCTAACGTTTGTATATTAATGTAATAGTTCTTCTGCAGATGGACTGGTACTGTCCACCCTTCACTACATCCGTTCTGTTCTAAAATGTCAAAATCACAAGGGATATATATTTAAATATGTTTAAGTAAAGTTTTCAAGATCTCAAAGATTGCAAGCTGCCTGTGTATGAAAGATATAACTATCTCTATATTTATCTATCTTTATAGGGAGGCATAGCAAAAGATACCTAGATATATGGCTAGATATAAAAAGTTTAATTTGGTTGCAAGTTTCTTTCAGGTAATCTTTCTAGTATCTCTTGAGCTGAACCTGCTCTGAACCCCCTGAGGAATACCTCTTTAATCTCTGCGTTGTCACACTGGAAATATGCAAATTAGGTTCAAGGATTTGTAAGTGGTTCAGGACTTTGCAGAACTGCAGCAAATCTTCACCGAGGGGAAATTATAAATTCTGAGTTTCACACAAGATGAGACGAAAACAAAGGGCAGGGCAATTCTCACAGAGGGCATAACAGTAAACAGGCACCTGTTGTAAGAAGCAAATTATAACCTCACCTGTCTAATCCCTAAACGGTATGCAAGGATGCGGTCCACAGCATCTGGGTTCATTTGAGTCCACTGCAGACTGTAGGAGTAAACCCGAGGTCTGTTCTGCCAGAGGGGACTGTAGGTGTCGTAGTAGAACTCTGGGGCATAGGCTTTGCCTGCAGAACACAGACATACAAAAACACGGAATGATAAAACAGTTCTCAAAAGAACGATTCGATTTTTCAACTGCAATCTTTATTCATCTGCTACAGTACCATTTTGTGAAGGGCCCTTTTGCTACATGCACATCTCAAGTCTACCTTTAAATTTCTCACCCCTTGAGGAAAAAATGCACTAAGATTGTTCATTTCTCCTTTGTTATTAAGTAATTCTCAAGTGTCATTTTTGGTCCAGGAGAAAATTGGTCTGCTAAATAAAGAGATCATCTACAAAGAGGTCTTGCATGGCTAAAGTGACTGACATTGGATATTCAGACTATTATGCCTCCAGATCAGGGGTGGGCAAACTTTTTGGCCTGAGGGCCACATTGGGGAATGGAAATTGTATGGCGGGCCATGAAGGCTCACAAAATTGGGATTGGGGTGCGGGCTCTGGGGTGGGCTGGGGAGGAGGAGATTGGGGTATAGGAGCGTGCTCTGGGTTGGGACCGAGGGGTTTGGAGGGGGATCATGGCTGGGGCAGGGGTGCAGGAAGGGGTGCAGGTTCCGTTTGGGGGCGTGGGCTCTGGGGTGGGGCTGGGGATGAGAGGTTTGGGGTGCAGGAGGGTGCTCTGTGCTGGGATTGAGGGGTTTGGAGAGCGGGAGGGGGATCAGGGCTGGGACAGGGGGTTGGGGCATGGGGAGGGGCTCAGGGGTGCAGGCTCTGAGCGGCGCTTACCTCAAGTGGCTCCCGGAAGCAGTGGCATGTCCCTTCTCTGGCTCCTACGGGTGGAACGGGCCCCAACCCTCAGAGTGGGGCCATGCTGTGGCTTCCAGGAGCCATGTGGTAGGCCCCCCCAACCCAATGCCCCGGCTGGAGTGCTGCAGGGCCAGACCGGGGCCAAGCCGTGTGGTGCAGCCCCCCCAACCCAGCACCCCGGCTGGAGCGCCGGAGCAGAGCCGAGCCGCGTGGTGAGGCACCCTGACCCGGTGCCCCAGTGGGAGCTCACGGGCCGGCTTAAAATGGTTCGCAGGTTGGTTCCGGCCCACAGGCTGTAGTTTTCCCACCCCTGCTCCAAATTCTCCATCAGAGCAAATACATTAAGCATAGCTGCCACACACAACAGAATCAATTCCAAATGACATCATGTACCGCAACCTGACAATACAATACCTCCGTTCCATACTTCAGTCCTAGTCCTACAAAGATATAGTTATATCCACAGTATATTATTTAGATACATCTGCAGATATTGCACAGTAAACACAGAGTTGGAAGTGGCATTTTCAAATACACTGTGATATACTAACAGTTTACCATAGTGTATGAATTTTTGTTCCTTAAATTAGGAAAAGCTAATATGATTTGCTGTACATATGATGAAATGATATTTGAGCTCTTATTAAAATGCAATCGCCTTAGGGTATTTCTTGACTCAAACACAGAAATGCCATTAACATCTTTACATGCAATGTATTTTCTCAGTGAAGGAGGAGACACTTTACTTACAATTAGAACTGGCTGGAAAAACTTGGAGAGAACCATAATTCTGTTGGAATATACGTTATTGTTGAAACTGAAATGCTTTGAAAAATCAGATCAATTTTGCTGAAATGTCATTTCAGACGGCCCTCTGCCTCCCAAAAGTCTGACAAAGTCTAAATCAGACATTTCAGCATTTTCATAATGAACAATTTCAATTTTTCTTTTTGAAACGGGTGTAGATTCTCCATCACTGGCAATTTTTTAAATGAAGATTGGATTTTTTAAAAAGATATGCTCTAGTTCAAACAAGAACTATTTCAGGGAAGTTCTGTGGCCTGCATTATACAGAAGGCCAGGCTACATGACCACAGTGGTCTCTCTGGGTTTTGGAATCTGCAAATTGATTTTTTTGTTTTGATTTTTTGGATTTTGTATTATATTATGTATTATAAAATAATAAAACATTTTAAAAAGTCAAAATCAAAACTAAAGAGTTTGATTTTTATAGAAACACCTTTTTTTGATTGACAAAAATTGACTGATTTTTTTTTAAACTTTCCTTTATGGAGAATTTGAAAATTTAAAATTTTCATTGCAATTTGGAATGAAGTCAAATGTTGAAATCTCGAAATACTTCATGAAATGGAACCTCCATCCTCTGCACAGCTCTGCCTATAATGTTAGCGTTAGTACAGTTATCAGACAAACAAAAATTGGTTGCGCTGGAATGAGAGTTGTAACTTTTAAAACAACATTGCATTTTTATCAAAAGAAACATTACAAAGCCAAAAAATTTTAAGTTCAGGTAAAATTTGAAAAATAAAACCCCTCAAGTTTAACAAAGTTTTTGTCTGGGAATTTCCTCAAGTATTTAAAAAACGTTACAAAATGTTCTGAGACAGATTACTAAAACATATAGTCTATGAAAGATTGAATGTGTTTGCATGTCGTGAAATATTATTGTCATGTAAACAACTGCAAATCTCCACTGGAGCCTGTGCTCAGAGAATGTAAAGGACCTTTATGGGATTAGGTACGCCAAAACAGTCCATGAGAATAATCGGTTTTGGTGACCTGGGGCTCTTAGAAACCCTGTTCTAGGCCAGAGCTTTCCAGGCCTTGTTTCCTGCTTCTGTCATCCTGATCTCCCTTCTTCTGTGTCCAAACCCACCAACATGTCAATGTTTGCAGACTGCAGCTGTGCACATTGTAACAGTCACATCAGATCTCCCAGAGATTATAATGTGTGTATTCAAAATACTCTTTAATATCACCTTTGTCTAATTACCCACAAACATTATGAAAATTAAATGACGTCGTAACCTGGTAGAAGACCACAGGTGAAATCCCAGCCCTACTGAAGTCAATACGTGTTTTACCATTGATTTTAATGGGATGAAGACTTCACTCAACATGTGCAAAATTTCAGACAGATTGGCTTGGTTTGACCCACCTGGGGAAGGGGAGGATCAAGAGTAAGTTCACAACCGAAAGTGAGTCGCAACTTAAATTATACAGAGAGAACTTCTAGCACTAATCATGTGTGGCACAGCTAGCAACCTGTCCAAGCTAGTCTGCGGCTCAAGTTAGCCAAAGGATATAGACAGGGTGGGTAGGTTTCAGACACCTTGGTCGCTGAACCCAGCATAACCAAATGGAGTTTGAGGGTCAGGCATTTCCAATGTGTGTCACTGTTATAAACAATGGATTAAGAAGTATTAAGGACTGAAGGAACTACAATACTGTGAAGGTATAATGCACTGGCCAAGCATGTACGGTCGTGTCTCCCTCTAGTAGCTGTCCCCTGCAATGATGGTATACAGACTATGACTGTAGCACAGCTGAAGGAGCTCTCCTTTCACTCTAGTGTTAGGGCCTTGTGCTTTAGACACAGAGGGGCTTCGGCTTCATTACCACTCATAACCATAGTGCCCATATATACAAATGGCCATCATTGCTACGGAAAGCCAGTAAGGTGGGGAAAAGTGAAAAAGGGAAATGAAATGGGAGATGAAAAAATATAACGAGAAAAGACAAAAACCTTTGGTCCAAACCACACTATGCAAAACACGTAACCCTGACATTTATTTCAGCAATAACGATGAAGGCCCAGGGTATTTCCTGAGGATTCATGACCCCCTGAGGTGAAGGTGAGAGCCAGGAACCTCAGTCAGTCATTGATGCCTAGGGAAAGTTCCTAGGCTGAGGACATTATTGCTATCACAGGTAGCTGCTGGAGGAAAAGTTTAGAACTAACTGTATGAAAAAGTCCCATATCTTTGTAATGTTCCATTCTGTTGGTGCCACATTATGCCAAGGATAGACAAATATGTTTATGTTGCATATTGACCCTTTATTACTTGGGCTCATACTTATCTTTCAGAGGAAAAAGTCACCTGGGAGTTTAAGCACCTTTCCTGTGTCTACCTTTATTGAGTACAGTTTTGCTGAACGCAAATAATAATCTTCCCCCCCTCTACTGCAGATGACCACAATGGCATCTCTAGGGGCCTACGAAATGGATACATTATCAGGCTCTCGTCACAACCTGGGAACCTGTGGAACATAGTCACCTTTTCTAATATAACAAGGACTCGTGTACACTTCCAATTCCATCCTAACACACAAGCCTTACTTTCTGAATGAGAATTTAACACCACAACATTAAGCACCTGATTTGTGAAATTTGGTAGCTGGATATTGTTTTGGAATTCACCAAATGTCTCTTTTGAAGATGGTTCACTTGGGCCTGGGGGAACTAAGCCCTCACTGAAATCATTTGCTTTGAGCTAGGACAGAGGCATCATAAATGCAAATCTGCAACCGTGCCATTGTGCTGCTTCCGGCAGATGGTGCTATTCAGCAAAGACTGTCCTTGGAACTATATAGAGAGTGGAGATAAGTGATCCAATAGCTGTAGCCATGACATTTGGCCAAATAAGGATTAAATGCCAGGATGCAGCAGTGTAAAGGAAGGCAAACGATCGATTCTATTAAGAACTAGCTCACTGACCTGTTCTGAGGTGTTACACATAGTCACAGCCAGCCATGGGCCACTGAGCCAGGAAGGGTCTGTAACCACTGATAAGTGAGGCCTGGTTGGAGACTCCTGGGAGGACCAGTCCTGACTCTCCCCATTTCCCTTCTGGCAATGATCTCCTCCTTCCTCTGCTGGGTCTCCTGTTGGGATGATCTCAGAATGATCACAGAAGGTCGTGCACCTCCCCTGCTTTACCTGGATACACTCTTAGGTGCGCTGAAGTCTGGGGTGCACAGCCCTAGGGCATGTGGAATTTGCACTGCCAGTTGCCAGGCCACGTGAGAGAGAGTTACGGATATCGATGCATAACTGTACACTACACAGCTAACCCAGTTCTCATTCGATGCAGTGGGCAGGGCCGGCTCCAGGCACCAGCTTACCAAGCAGGTGCTTGGGGGGGCCACTTCGGAGGGGGGCGGCAAGTCCAGCTGTTCGGCGGCAATTCAGCGGACGGTCCCTCGCTCCTGCTCGGAGCTAAGGACCTCCTGCCGAATTGCCGCCGCAGATCACGATCGCGGCTTTTTTTTGTTGTTTGGCTGCTTGGGGCGGCCAAAACCCTGGAGCCGGCCCTGGCAGTGGGCATCTTTCCACTGACTTTAATGGGAACTGGACCAGTCCCAGCGTGTCCTGGTGTCAGTAAGGACAATATTGTCCGATATGTATGGGGGATACAATTCTCTCTCATTTATGAAGTCCCTAATTTGTCAATCCCTTTTAAAAATTAAAACACACATTCCTTATGGAGAGCTATGGACCAGATCATCAGCTGCATTCTATTATGCCAACTCTGCTGAAGATTTGGCCCCATGTACTTGCCAAGTTTTATAACCGAAACCACTTTAAGTTACCTGGGCATTTAAAGAAATGACTAACTTGAATTATGTATTGAAGTGCAGAGGCAGGAAAGTGTTTTCGTATCATACTGTAATAAAACAAAAAAGGTTGGACATGGATTACATTGACGAGTACACTGGAGCCTAGTCCTTGGCTGGCGTTTCCAGGTCAAAATGTCATCACTACATGTTACAGCCCTTAGTGGAACTCTCCCCCCATCATAAATAAGTACTGCAATCTACCTGGTCTGCAGGCTAATTGGTCAAAACCTGGGGATACTTCAGAAAAAAATCAGTGTTACCATTTTCCTTTGAGATTACATTTTTGTAATAAAAACGGAGGTGCTTTTTGTAGCATCAGCTGCTTCTTGCATTTGGTGAAGTGCCACCATAAAACAGATAGGGTTTGGTTTTCCTTAAGTGATCAGGAAAACAACACTCACAAATCACACTTCTGAACTGAGATCAAGCGTGAGAAATCTCGCCCCAAACGGTCTACGATTTGGAGAGTTAGGGAACGTTATGCAGAGCACTGAATACAGTATTTGCTCTTAAGAAAGATACCATAATGTGTCTGATTCTTTCACTGATCTGTTCACTGTTCAGTGCACACCCAGAAAACAGCACAATCGGAGCAAAGTGCAGGTGCTCAAGCAGTGTCTGCCAGGGTGCGCTGGGTAAGCTGGGTTGACCATACGGACATGATGGATAAAGGACTTGGGTGGAAGAGAAGAGTCCATCCCAGGGGAAAGTCAGGTGAGGTGGGGATAGTATCCTGGACTGGAACGGGTTATTTAGGGGCACCAAGTGGTGAACTTTGTGGTTAAAATTTTAAACCTCCCCTGCCCGAAATCTCTGACCCCTTATCCCTTAAGCAGCTCAGGTTGCCTCCCATATCTTCTTTTCCGGTTTGAAATGTGGGCATGGCTCCTCAGACCATCAGCATCCTAGAGCATGAGACTTACGGCAAGTCTTCATCGCAGCAGGGACCTGTCTCTGTTGTAAAGCAAGCACATAACTGGGACAGAAATGAGGCTGTTTATATAAAGCTCCCATCATTCCACCTGGGTCAGCAGAGTCATTTCTAACAGAGCAGCACAAGTCAAATATGCCTAAATGAAATGCAGCAAAGCCTGGAAAGGATTTTCCTCCTTTCCATATATGGGAGCCTCACGTAAGCTTATGCGTCTGGGCTGTGTTCAGTGTAATACAGAATGGAAATTCTAGGGTTAGATTCTAGCAGATTGTTTATATTCTTATTCATCCGCCTACTAATCAGCACTTATATTATCTAACCGTGTCCTCTACATGTATACAGCCTTTGATCTGCACACAGAAGTCCCACTGTTTTCATAAGAGTTGCAACATGGGGCTCATGACCAGCATGCGTCTCCTAGAAGTAATGTCATTATAGCGCAAATTCATTGTGTCTAGTAGCGATGTTACCTACAAATAACAACCCCAGGATATCCTCGTTAACAATACAGGTGACTTTCCCATCAATAACAGCAGAAAATCAAGGTGAATACTTTCTTTGCAGATCCTTAAAATTGAGTAAGTAAACTATTGTAGTGTATGCTATTTACAGCTGGGAGACATTGCTGAAATGTTATTGCACACAATGTTTAGATGGATCAGGACATATAGGTGAATGAAAGACAGATATGGGTAGATTTAAGCAGCAGGATGCAAATTTATGAACTTAACAACTGGGAAGGGACTTGCTATCCACCCTCCATCTCTCATATACCAGGAATTTTACTGGGTTCAGTGCAGGGTTACAGGGTTCCCAACATATAACCAATAACTCAGGGTAGACCCTCGTCATCCTAACCCCGGGATTCAGCTCACTTCTGAATCCTCTTCTGCCTCCACCCTCTGCAAAGGGGGGTAGATGATGCCAAGAGGGCTCTCAGCCTGTGAAGATGTCATAGATTATAAAAACAGGAGCATTGTGATCATGTAATCCGATCTCCCGTGTAACACAGGCTGTAGGATTTCCCTGAATTAATTCCTGCTTGAACTAGAGCATAACCTTTTAGAAAAAAAACATCCAATCTTGATTTAAAAATTTCCAGTGATGCAGAATCCATCTCAACCACTGGAAAATTGTTCTCATGGTTCATTACCCTGACTATGAAAAGTCTGCACCTTATTATACAGTCTAAATTTGCCTAGTTTTAACTTTCAGCCACTGGACCTTGTTATACCTTTGTATGCTACACTGAAGAGCCCTCTATTATCAAATTTCTATTTCGCTCGTAGGTACTTACAGACTGGTCAGTCACTCCTTAACCATCTATTTGTTAAGCTAAATAAACTGATCTCCTTGAAGCTATCACTTTAAGGCAGGTTTTCAAATCCTTTCCTCATTCTCATGGCTCTTCTCTGAACCCTCTCCAATCTTTCAACGTCCTTCTTGAATTGTGGACACCAAAACTGGACACAGGATTCCAGCAGTGGTTGGACCAGTGCCAAATACAGAAGTAAAATAATCTCTCTATTCCCACTGGAGATTCCCCTGTTTATACATCCAGGGATCGCATTAACCCTTTTGCCCAGTGGGAGCTCAGGTTCAGCTAATCCCATACGACTCTCAAGTCTTTTTCAGAGTCACTGCTTCTCAGGACAGAGTATCTCAGCCTGTAAGTAGAGCCTGCATTTATGACCTTACATGTGGTTGTACTGAAAGAAGCATTGTTTGCTTAAGTCCAGTTTACCAAGCGTTCCAGATCGCTCTGTATCTGTGACCTGTTATCTTCATTATTTACCACTCCCCTAATTTTTGTGTCATCTGTAAACTTTATCAATAATAATTTTATGTTTTCATTTAGGTCATTGATGAAAGTGTTAAATGGTGGAGGCCCGAGAGCCAATCTCTGCAGGACCCAGTAGAAACACACCCACTCGATGATTCCCATTTACGGTAACATTCTGAGATCTGTCCGACAGTTTTTAATCCATGTAATATGTACCAGGTTGATTTTGTTTTGTTCCTGTTTCTTATTCAGAATGTTGCGTGGTGCTAAGTCACACATCCTACAGAAATCTACACTACATCAACACTGTTACCTTTATCAACCTAATTTATAATCTTATCAGAAAAAGGCAATTAATTTGACAAGATCTATTTTCCATAAACCCATGTTAATTGGCATTAATTATATTATTTTTTTCTTTATTACATTCAAGCCATTCCTTTATTTTGTCCATGATCTATGTCAGATTGACAAGCCTACAATTACCTGGCTCATTCTGTTTATCCTTTCAAATATTAGCACAGCATTAGCTTTAATTCAATTCTTTGGAACCTCTCCAGTGCTCCAAGACTTCTGAAAAAAAAATCAGGTCTCCCTTCCCTTTCTCCTTGGAGGCAAAAGATCACCCAGCCATATTGTGGATTTCATTCTCCCCTGGGATATTGCCCTTTTATTCTTTATCTGCATGGACATCAGCCACTAGTCGAGACTAGTTAAGCATTCTTCTATTATCTCTTAGCATTAAAATTTCTGTACTTACTTCTTTTAACCTAAACCTGAACACCACAATGTTGTGAGGCGAGCAAAAATACCTCCAGCCTCTGCCAATATGACCCAATGGAAGAAAAAAAACTCTCCTTCCTAATTCCCAAAACAGGCCATCGGTCAGACTCCTGGCATCCTGGAAACACAGCTCAATATCCCGCAACTACAGGGACGGAGAGCAGCCATATGGCAGGATGGCCCCCGATGCTTGGGAAGGCTTTACACATTGAGAAGAGGCCTGTGAAAGCCAATCAGTTCCCTTCATCCTTCCCTGGCTGGCCAATTGGAAGCAAAGGGGTCTCTCCCCTCCAAGCACATTCCTATGTGCACTTAGAGGTACAAGGAATGGCTTGACTCCAACATGTCTAGGCATGAGCTATTCTCTCTTATGATTTGGCCATTCCCCTGATGAACTGACCAAACTGCCACCTCACCCACCCGCTGCCCAATGGACATAGGAAGGGGCATTGTTGGACTGCTTCACTGTGTGTGAAAAGACAGAGAGAGAGAGTGTATATCATAATCACTGTACATCAGCAGTTGATAACCAGCAACTCTGCAGAGGTAGAAATGGAAGCTTTGGAACATTGGAAGGAGCAGCTTCCCAGCAGAACCTAGCCTTAGCACTTCTTGAGGGATCAGACTTTAATGTCATTGTGTCTATTAAAGCAGTTGTGGAGGTGCTTTAAAAGAACATAGACTATCAGGGTTGGAAGGGACCTCAGGAGGTCATCTAGTCCAACCCCCTGCTCAAAGCAGGACCAATCCCCAGACAGATTTTTGCCTCAGATCCCTAAATGGCCCCCTCAAGGATTGAACTCAGAACCCTGGGTTTAGCAGGCCAATGCTCAAACCACTGAGCTATCCCTCCCCCCTCCTTTCAGTTATTCTCTACCCTGAACTGTTGGACTCACAGTAACAGCTTTTACCAGGGGAAGGATACAAAAATAGTCAGACACATTTGTTCACCTCTACAAAACATTTCTAAAGTATTGTTTTGCCATGCATGATGTGGCGTATGTGGAATACGTGATGGCGCGGTGGGGGATACAGAATTTGATTGTGCTCCATGGGGATGACCTGTATAATGTACAGGGATGGATAGAGAAACAGAATGGTTGAATTCTGTGGCCTCCCACACAGCTAAAGGAGGCTGTGGATTTTCCAGCTTCTGTCCAGTGCTACTGCATCAAAGCAAATACACATTGTGATGTGTTTGCAAATATTGCTTCACCAACGTGTGGCCCGTAAGGGCTATATTCACCATTAGTGGTACTCAAAGGAACTACTCAAACTTTTAGCTGGAGCAGATACTCAGGTTAAAAAAACACATGTTCATTGGCCTACTCTCCCTGGGATTCAGATGTAATGTTCTGGAAAGGAAAGGCAGCCCCCTCTTAGCTCAAGCTCACTACATCCCCACACTTATCTAAACCTGGAAGTGGTTCTCGGGCCTAGACAGCCTTTCTGCAATCTGTCACTTTCCACATGTGAGTTGTCCTAGTGCAGAAAGCCACACATCATTATTGGTGAATACAGTCTTTGCCCCTTTATGTCCTTCTGTCAGGGTTCCCTCCCCACTCTGAACTCTGGGGTACAGATGTGAGGACCCGCATGAAAGACCCCCTAAGCTTATTTCTACCAGTTTAGGTTAAAACTTCCCCAAGGAACAAATCCTTCCTTGTCCTTGGATGAGTACAGCTGCCACCACCAAGTGATTTAAACAAACATTCAAGGAGGGGCCACTTGGAGCCCTATCTCCCCCCCCTAAAAAATATCCCTCAAGTCCCTTCACCCCCTTTCCTGGGGAGGCTTGAGAATAATATCCTCACCAATTGGTTACAAAGTGAGCACAGATCAACCCCCCCTGGGTCTTTAGGACACTGAAAAACAATCAGGTTCTTAAAAGAAGGTTATTTTAAAAAAAGATAAAAGAATCACCTCTGTAAAATCAGTATGGAAGATAACTTTACAGGGTAACAAAAAAGATTCAAAACACAGAGGATTCCCCTCTAGGCAAAACTTTAAAGTTACAAAAACAGGGATAAACCTCCCTCTTAGCACAGGGAAAATTCACAAGCTAAAACAAAATCTAATGCATTTCCTTCCTATTACTTACGATTTGTAATCTTAGAGGCCTTTAGTTCAGGTCTGGCCTTGGGAGATGTATTTTCCCCGCCCTGTTTCCTCGCTGACCCAGAGAGAACAACACAAAGAGACAAAACAAAAACCTTCCCCCACAGATTTGAAAGTATCTTCTCCCCTCATTGGTCCTTTTGGTCAGGTGCCAACCAGGTTATCTGAGCTTCTTAACCCTTTACAGGTAAAGTTGGGATTTTATGCTACCCTTAGCTGTATGTTTATGACACCTTCATTTCAAGAAAGAGCTAAGAGGGTTTTCACGGGGCGTTGCTGGTGCATATTCTGTAACTCTAGCTGTTACCAACCATCTCAGCAGCAAGTTCAACAGCCTATATACACAAATAGAACCCCGGTCCAGGGAAATAACTATCCATGTTGAGAGTGTTAAAGAATATGCCTACCCACGCACTGTCATTGCAGGATGGTTGAAATGAAATGTCGCAATATATTTGTCTCTCAGAAAGGCTGGAATAGAAATTTGAAGGAATGTAATATTAGATCTCAAGAAACATGAACTTGAGAATTTAATATTTCTAGTTCATTAGTGGTGAGCAAAGGACTTTGTTTGCATTTATTCTTTAATGGTTCTGTTCGTGAGAAGGGAAATTCAAAGAGGACAGCCAAAGCGTCTTCTATCTAAATCAAACAAATTGGCTGTCATGCCTGCCAGGGTCAAGATTTTCAAAAGTGGCAGTACTTTGGGGTACCTTAATTTGTAGGTGGCCAGCTTGAGACACTTTAAAGGGAACTGATTTTCATAGGGTGGCTACGTAATACATTCTGACACTTAGTCCCTCTTGCAGCCACCCAAATATGGAGGTGCCCAAACATCACTAGCCACTTTTGAAAATCATGGGCCAGGGCCATATCAACCATATGAGAAGGGCACGACGGGCATGATCCAAAGCCCACTGTTAATCAAAATCTTTCCATGCACTTTAACGTGCTTTGCATAGGTCCTAATTGCCCGGAAAATGAATAGCCTGACACGGCCCTTATCACATAGCACCTTGATTTTCCATTGCACATTTTCAGGCAAGCTCCAGGAAGAATCTTTGGGGGTGTGCAGTGGGATCAGTTAACATTGCCTTCTTTCCCTACCTGAAACCTCTCTCTAGGCCAGCTGGTGCATGGAGGTGGGCGTGTTTTATGTTGGGAGCAGTTCCAGTGTTCTTAATCCACTCCCCTAAGCCAAGGTAAACTTGAAGCAGCCCAGACATTCCTAATGTGCTGATGAGCCACACGGCCATCATAATATGAGGTCTCTCCCTTCCCCCCTGCCCCTTTGCAGTTATAGGGCATGGATCACAAGGAGCTGAGTCTTCTGAGTTCCCTCTAACATCAATGGGAGAAGAGGGTACTCAGCACATGCAGTATCACACACACAAGCGTACCCATCACTAACTACACACCTCTGATCCTGTTCTATGGAAATCCAGTACAGCAAAACAGTCTGCAATATTTCCACAAGAACCCACACATGACCAAGACGTGACAGAGCTTTTTCGCAAGTGGCACCAGCCGTCAAAATCTTCATGCTGTGTTCATCTACATTTCTGAACAATGCACACACACACACACTTTCCTGACAGCGTGCAGGAGAGGAAATCGGCTCAACGGTATTAAAGAAAATGTTACGGCAGATGGTGTTAAAACATCATTTTCTGAGGGATACGAATCGTCGAGTTCTGGAATGCAGCTTTCAGAATTACCTATTTTGTAAAGAATGTAAGAGTGGAGCAGACAAAGAACTAAACAGAACTCTTCCCATTTCTAGTTCCTAAATGTTACTGAAAAAGCCAAAGGACGCACTACCCCACTACTGTACAGGCCCCTATTATTTCATACTGTGTTTATGTGGCCATTAACCCATCTCTTGTGCAGCTACTTCCATACATCACTTGGATTCCTCTTCATGGTACATTCTAAAATGCTGGTGAATAAGCCACCTAGTGGTATATTTTCAGCAAGGTATTCAGGGAGGAGAATACTATGGCCCCAATTCAGAAAAAAAACATTCAATGTGCTTAACTTTGAAACACACGCTGAAGTCCCACCGCAGTCAATGAGACTTCAGCATATGCTTAGGTGCTGTCCTAAATACAGATGGAGTGAAGCACATATGTAAATATTTCTTGGATGAGGATCTAGTCATCCAACTCCTGTTGTTTGTAGAAGATCTTTGCTTGATTTTTCACATATGACACTGATTTTCATCCCTTAACGCTTCAGAAACTAAAACAATGTACATAGGAGAACTACATTTTGTCTAAGTTGTCCATGTATAGTTTCCAAGTAGCATAAGAAATTATATTCCAGGAAACTTACCATATGCCATAATAATGTGTATTGTATATTTAAATTATACTGGGCGCAAACACTATCCTTCAATTTCAAAAGGTCCCTCACAAAAGGCTCTTAAGCAAAGTAAGCTGTCATAGGATAAGAGGGAAGGTTCTCTTATGGACTGGTAATTAGTTAAAAGATAGGAAACAGAGGGTAGGACTATGGTCAGTTTTCAGAATGGAGAGAGGTAAATAGTGGTGTCCCCCAGAGGTCTCTACTGGGACCAGTCCTATTCAATATATTCATAAATGATCTGGAAAAAGGGATAAACTGTGAGGTGGCAAAATTTGCAGATGATGCAAAACTACTCAAGATAGTTAAGTCCCAGGCAGACTGCGAAGAGCTACAAAAGGATCTCTCAAAACTGGGTGATGGGGCAAGAAAATGGCAGATGAAATTCAATGTTGATAGATGCAAAGTAATGCACATTGGAAAACATAATCCCAACTATACATATAAAATGATGGGGTCTAAATTATCTGTTACCCCTCAAGAAAGAGATCTTGGAGTCATTGTGGATAGTTCTCTGAAAACATCCACTCAATGTGCAGCGGCAGTCAAAAAAGTGAACAGAATGTTGGGAATCATTAAGAAACGGATGGATAATAAGACAGAAAATATCATATTGCCTCTATATAAATCCATGGTACGCCCACATCTTGAATACTGTGTGCAGATGTGGTCACCCCATCTCAAAAAAGATATATTGGAATTGGAAGAGGTTCAGAAAAGGGCAACAAAAATGATTAGGGGTATGGAATGGCTTCCGTATGAAGAGAGATTAGTAAGACTGGGATGTTTCAGCTTGGAAAAGAGATGACTAAGGAGGGATATGATAGAGGTCTATAAAATCATGACTGGTATGGAGAAAGTAAATAAGGAAATGTTATTTACTCCTTCTCATAACACAAGAACTAGGGGCCACCAAATGAAATTAATAGGTTGCAGATTTACAACAAACAAAAAGAAGTATTTTTTCACACAACACACAGTCAACTGTGGAACTTGTTGTCAGAGGATGTTGTGAAGGCCAAGACTATAACAGGGTTCAAAAAATAACTAGATAAATTCATAGAGGATAGATCCATCAATGGCTATTAGCCACGATGGGCAGGAATGGTGTCCTTAGACTCTGTTTGCCAGAAGCTGGGAATGAGCGACAGGGGATAGATCACTTGATGATTACCTGTTCTTTTCATTCCCTCTGGGGCACCTGGCACTGGCCACTGTCGGAAGACAGGTTACTGGGCTAGATGGACCTTTGGTCTGACATAGGGGGGCCATTCTTATGTTCTTAAGCTCAACTACATTTTCTCCCTAATTATACAGGCAGACTACAGATGGAGTTTCAAAGTACCATCTTAGTGTTTACTTTAGCTTGTCTTGCATAGACAAACAGTAGTAGATTTGCAGGCAGGATACATAGATTCATAGATTCTAGGACTGGAAGGGACCTCGACAGGTCATCGAGTCCAGTCCCCTGCCCTCATGGCAGGACCAAATACTGTCTAGACCATCCCGGATAGACATTTATCTAACCTACTCTTAAATATCTCCAGAGATGGAGATTCCACAACCTCCCTAGGCAATTTATTCCAGTGTTTAACCACCCTGACAGTTAGGAACTTTTTCCTAATGTCCAACCTAAACCTCCCTTGCTGCAGTTTAAGCCCATTGCATCTTGTTCTATCCTTAGAGGCTAAGGTGAACAAGTTTTCTCCCTCCTCCTTATGACATCCTTTTAGATACCTGAAAACTGCTATCATGTCCCCTCTCAGTCTTCTCTTTTCCAAACTAAACAAACCCAATTCTTTCAGACTTCCTTCAGAGGTCATGTTCGCTAGACCTTTAATTATTCTTGTTGCTCTTCTCTGGACCCTCTCCAATTTCTCCACATCTTTCTTGAAATGCGGTGCCCAGAACTGGGCACAATACTCCAGTTGAGGCCTAACCAGCGCAGAGTAGAGCGGAAGAACAACTTCTCATGTCTTGCTCCCAACACACCTGTTAATGCATCCCAGAATCATGTTTGCTTTTTTTGCAACAGCATCACACTGTTGACTCATATTTAGCTTGTGGTCCACTATAACCCCTAGATCCCTTTCTGCCATACTCCTTCCTAGACTGTCTCTTCCCATTCTGTATGTGTGAAACTGATTGTTCCTTCCTAAGTGGAGCACTTTTCATTTGTCTTTATTAAACTTCATCCTGTTTACCTCAGACCATTTCTCCAATTTGTCCAGATCATTTTGAATTATGACCCTGTCCTCCAAAGCAGTTGCAATCCCTCCCAGGTTAGGAGGGAGGGAATTACTCTGATGTCACAAGGCCGCTGCTCAGGCTCCTCTGACAACAGCAGCTCATGGGCACTCTCAAGGGGAAGCTGATGATAAGAAAGGATGAAAAGAAGACGACGAGCTGCCTGGGCAACATAAGAAGCAAATGTAGGGTTTGTGGCAGTACCCTGTAGAATTGCTACAGAAATGCATCCCCACCCTTCCCAGTACCTGCCAGCTTGCCCTGCATAAGCAACATGTGTGGCCCTCTAAGAATTTTCATTTAATTATTGATTATGATCCATCCTTAAGGCTAATTATGACCCTATCCTCCAAAGCAGTTGCAATCCCTCCCAGTTTGGTATCATCTGGAAACTTAATAAGCGTACTTTCTATGCCAATATCTAAGTCGTTGATGAAGATATTGAACAGAGCCGGTCCCAAAGCAGACCCCTGCGGAACCCCACTTGTTATACCTTTCCAGCAGGATTGGGAACCCTTAATAACTACTCTCTGAGTACGGTTATCCAGCCATTGTGTAGCATTGTGTATTGCTTTGGCAGGGTTTTGCTTTTAAATGCCCATGATATTGTGTGTTTCCATTAGAGAAGGCAGGAGAAGATATTGAACAGAGCCGGTCCCAAAACAGACCCCTGCGGAACCCACACTAATAGTGAAATCTTAAGTAGATATGGAGATTGTTATTTAACTCTTTTGTCTATTTATGCCTTCCCCCCTCCCCTGATTCATATCTATTTCTGCTAATTTGTTTGGAATTAGTTTTTGAGTGCAGTATCTTGACGATCTCTGCTTCCTTTTGGGGGGGCATTCACAATTTTAACCTGACATGATCAGCAGTTCAGTACAGGAGATGATCAAGGTGTCTTGCACTTAAAAAAGAAATAAGCTATAAACATATATTTTTTTAAATCATAGATTTACAATTCTTCCCTGTGGAAAATGTAGCTGCACACCTCTCCTGAAATGCACCTGGATTATAAATCCTAAATGGTACAATATATTTAACCGAATAGACTACTGCAAGATACTGTGTATGAAAGACGCTACACCTGTATTTTATCACACAATATACATATATTTTTGAAGGATTTCCAATAAAAACGGAAGGCACTTTATATTCTTTATGTGCATATGTGAAAGGAAACGTATGTCTTCCCCTCTCGATTCTGATCCCCTCACCAGCACAATCCCAGGTCCCATATCCGCGTCCACAATCTCCTCCTCCTCTCTGGTGATATCTGTCCCAAACCCGATCCTTCCTCCACCCCCACCCATCCCTGTGCCACCATTCCTAACCTCATGCCTAGCCCTCCTCCTTCCTCCTCCCTTCTCTTGCCATTCCTGGAATGTCTACTCCATCTCCAAACGATCGCAGCCACCCACCGCCTCTTTATATCTGGTTCCTTCATCTCCTGTCCTCTCTCTCATCTGACAGAGCCGCTCATTCTTACAGAGGCCTCCCCTTCTCTCAGTTTCCCTTCCGTGGGTCAGACCATGGTGGGGCTGTTGGGCTTTCCCCCTTCCTCCTCCCCCTTTCCACTCTTTCTATTCTTTCAAGCAGCCCTTCATCACATTCTTCTCTCCTTTCCTCCTCCATGTTGCTGTCATCTACTGTTCACCCAACTCCTCACCAAAAGCTTTCCTCTCTGGCTTCAACTCCAGGCTCTCTTTCCCCTTCTCCTCACAAGTTCCCACACTCCTCCTCAGTGCCCATTTCGACCCCTCCCCACCTCTTTATTCGACCTGCCGCCCGGGTTCAACCCTTCCACTTCCCAAAAGGGCCATTCACTTGACGTGGTCTATACCAAGCACTGTTCTCTCTCTGTTGTTGAGCCCCTGTCCCTGATCATCAGCTGGTCTCCTTCAGCATCGCCTGTCAGACCCCACACCCCATCACTCGGTCTGTCTGTGACTTCCAGTCCTTCAGTGCTGATGACTTCTAGTCTGCTCTCAGCCTTCTCCTCTTTGCCATCTCCTCCTTTCCTTCCATTCATATGGTTGTTGATTCTCTCCAGGCTTCACTCTCCTCCACGCTTGACTCTTCTCTCTCTCTCTCTCTCCCATGGCAAGGTCTCTGCCAATCCCACGGCCTTGTGCACCCGCAACAGATGCTTCCTCCACTCCTGCTCTTGTATCATGGACTATCCCTGGCAGGAATCCCAGGACCAGGCTGACTTCCTCCGGTACAAATTCATTCTCTCCTCATTCCATTCTGCCATCTTCATGGCCAAGCAACTCTGATTCTCCACCCTCACTGACTCCATTGCACACGATCCCAGTGACCTTTATTGCATTTTTGACTCCCTCCCCCCGCCTCACCTTTCTGTCCCCTTCCCCCCTATCCTCCTACAATTCTTTCTTTCATCTCCCCTGGCCTGGACTCAGCTGGTTATCATCGGCTCTTCTTCTCTAACCCCTCCGTGCATCCAATGGACCTCCTCCCGTCCTGTCCCCTCTCCTGATCTGCCTTGTTCCCACCCTCACCCACTCCCTTACTCTTCTTCTTAACCTTTCACTCTCCTCTGGTTCTTTCCCCTCACAATGCAAACACGCTTTACTCTCATCCATCCTTGACTGCCCTTGTGTCTCCAACTACCACCTGTCTCCCTTCTCCCTTTCACTGAATGTGTTGTCTACAATGTCTGTCTCGAGTTCCTCGCTTCCAATTCCATGCTAAACCCTCTCCAATCCTGCTTCCACCTCTTGCATTCCACTGAAACTGCTCTTGCCAACGTCCCTAATGACCTTTTCTGAGCCAGTGCTTCATCCTCCTCAATCTATCAGCTGTCTTTGACACTGTTGACCAAACTCCTCTTCTCGAGATCTTGTCTTTTCTTGGCTCCCTTGAATCTGTCCTCTCCCGGTTCTCCTCTCACCTCTCTAATCATTCCTTCAGTGCATTATTCAGAGCAGTGGCTCTCAACCTTTCCGGACTACTGGACCCCTTTCAAGAGTCTGATTTGTCTTGCGTACCCCCAAGTTTCACTTCACCTCAAAACTCCTTGCTTACAAAATCAGACATAAAAATACAAAAGTGTCACAGCACACTGTTACTGAACAATGGCTGACTTTCTCATTTTTACCATATAACTAAAAAATAAATAAACTGGAATATAAAATATTGTAGTTACGTTTCAGAGTATAGCATATAAAGCAGAATCAACAAGTTGCTGTCTGTATGAAATTTAATTTGTACTCACTTCACTAGTGCTTTTTATGTAGCCTGTTGTAAAACTAGGCAAGTATTTAGATGAGTTGATGTACCCCCTGGAAGAGGTATGTGTACCCCAGAGTGAAACCACAGATTCAGAGAATCCTCCTCATACACCCTCAAACATTCAGGAGTGCGGTACCAGAGGGATCCGCCCTTGGTCCCCTTCTCTTCTCCTTCTATGCCTTGTCTCTGGATAATTTCATTAACAAATTCAACTGGCATCTCTATGCCAGTGACACACAGATTTACCTCTGTACTGCAGACCTGTGTCCTTCAGTCCACACTAAAATCTTAGCCAGTCTCTCTGGGTATGTCTACATTCCCGCTGGAAGGTGCAATTTCCTGCTTGAGCAGACATGCCCTCACTAGCTCTGATCAAGCTAGCATGCTAAAAATAGAAGTGCAGCTATGGTGATGCAAATGGCAGGAGGGGCTACCCACCCCAAATATGGGCCTAGGGTCTCAGACAGGATTGCACCTGGTATGGCTGGCCCCTCCCACTGCTGCAGCTACCCTTCAGATCAGGTATGTCTACTCGAGATGGAATTACACCTTCCAGCTCAAATGTAGACATGGCCTCTAACATCTCCTCCTGGATGTGTTGCCATGACCTCAAGCTCAACATGGCTAAAGCAGAACTCTTAATCTTCCCCCCAAGGTCTCCATGCTCCCACCTTTTTTGATAACAGTGGACACCACCCCCATCTCTCAGGCCTGTAACCTGGGTATGATCTTCAACTCAGACCTTTCCCTAGATCCTACCATTCAGGCGATGGCTAAATTTGGCAGGTTCTTTCTGCAGATACCTCTAAGATAAAGCCTTCCTATCCAGCCACACAGCTAAAACTCCGGGCTCTCATCATAGTTACTGTGACATCCTTTTCTCTGGCATGCTACCATAAAGTTAATTTTCCTAGCTCATCGGGTCACTTTGACCATGTTACCCCTCTTTGCATCCCTCCACGGGCTCCCCTTTCTCTGCCACATCAAGCATAAGCTACTTGTCTGCACTCTCAAGGTTCTTCATAGCCTATTCCTCACCCACTCATCTCTCTTTCACTATCGAGATATCAGCTCGCATGTCTGATTGGCTCACGATGACAATCTACATTGCCCGCTTGTTAAATTTTCAAAGAAGCACCTTTGTGCTTTCTCCCAGGCTGCCCTCCTGCTTGGAAGGAGCTTCCTGTAAACATCCTCATTCAGCTCATTGTCCTTTTTCAAATCCCTCCTTTAAACTCTCCTTTACTGCAATGCCTACAAAACAAACACACTTACAATGGCTAGGCTGCTGGTGTGCTGGGATCACAGCCTTCCACGGTGACCAGCACTGTCTCATTATTTCATTGTGCTCCCCCTCTTTGTCTCCACCTGTCATCTCTTCTCCTATATTAGATCGTAAACTCTCTGAGGGAGGCAGAGACTTTCTGTTCTGTGTTCGTACAGTGCCTCACCCAAGAAAGTCCTGGTCTGTGACGAGGTCTCCAATGTGCTACCGCAGTACAAATTATATATAATGGCTTTGCACTTTGTGTAGAAAGGATGATTTTGGAATCTCTGAACAAACGGGTACAAAAGCTCATTTTGAAAATGGATTAAAAAAAGATTGAAAAGAGATATTTGTTCTTTTCAGATGATTTAACATTCATCAGTTGCAAATATAGCAATCCTTTTGTGCTGAACCAATAAACAGGTGTCTCAGTCAACAATTCAATTAACGTAAAAATGAGCTGTCATAGGAAATGCCCCCCATTTCATCCAAAGGATTCTCTGCATTCCCTTTACTTATTTCTGTCCCTTCTTTTCATTGTGATTCTTCTGAACCAATCCACAGCTGTGAACCTACAGCAGTTGGACTGCAGGGCTTGCATCATGTATTGTCAGTGATAACCAAAAGTGACATCTGCTGGCTGAACTGGGGAAGAACTCACACTATTTTGCCTTTTCTGATGTTTCCAATGTAATATTTGCTGTAAGACGCATTTTCCCTTTTTCCTTGAAATCAGACAATACTGAGAATTGACCACATTACTCCTCAGCTGAAATGTAATTTAAAATTCATTATTTTTGTCTTAACAAGTCATTGGATTATCTACAAAAGTTTCAAGATAAATTGTAATTGGTTATATGAAATGTCTTTGTAAAATTTCTTTGAGCTGTCTTTCCAACTGGCCAACATAATGCATGACCTGCATGATGACTCAAGATACTTGGAAAGGTAAATATTTAGGAATCAGATTAGTTTAGAACTGTCTCTGGAGTTCAAACTTCTCTTATCTTAGTCCTTTCAGATGTATACAAGGACCATATTTACCTGCACAGTAAATAAGGACTAATATATAGACATACACACACCCCATGGAGATCAGTTATTGGCAAGTGCAGAAAAACAGTGAAGTAGGAAACAAAGTGGAATTTATGTAAGTAGTGGAAGTAGCAACTTATTTGCTGGTGGAGCTGCACTCACTAAAGAGATCCAATGGGATTTAAAACATAAGAACTGGGGTGTGGGCAAGTGCTGCACACCAACTAGTGCTACAGATCTGATAAATGAAGGATCAGTGTAACAATTAGAGTAGGTGTTGTACGGAACACAGAACTGAATGTCACCAAAAGACTGCTAAACAATAATATCTTGTCAACACAGCTATATGCAGCAAAACACAGCATCTAAGTAAGGGGTGATGCAAATGGAAGCTTTTGACAGTGTCTGAAAAAAATGTCCCCAGATCAGATAGCAACACAGATAAATTTGCAGGACAAATGATCATTTGTATCCAATACAGTGCAGGCCTTTGGGAGTAAGTGCTATACAGGAGTGCTACTGCACTTAACAGAGAGGAGCCAGTGGAGCTGTTCTGTCACTTTGCTACTGCATTATTTCCACGTCTTAGGGCCTGGCTACACTTGCGAGTTAGAGCGCATTCAAGCAGCCCCGTGCGCTCTGACTCCTGACCCGTCCACACTGGCAAGGCACGTAGAGCGTCTGGACTCCGCGGCTAGAGCGCTCCTGGTACTCCACCTCGGCGAGAGGAATAACATTTGATGTGCCCCCGCTGGAGCGCCGCAGTGCCAGTGTGGACGCCCTGGTCTGTTAATGCGCTCTGATCGGCCTCCAGAAGTGTCCCACAATGCCTAGCCACTCTGGTCATCACTTTGAACTCTACTGCCCTGCCCTCAGGTGACCAATCGTCAGACCTGCCCTTTAAATTCTCTGGGAATTTTGAAAATCCTCTTCCTGTTTGCTCAGCCCCCAGGCATGGAGTGCTCTCAGCGAATCTTTCCAGGTGACCATGCCTCCACGCGCCAAGCGAGCCCCAGCATGGAGCAATGGCGAGTTGCTGGACCTCATCAGTGTTTGGGGGAGGAAGCTGTACAGTCCCAGCTGCGCTCCCGCCGTAGGAATTACAATACCTTCGGGCAGATATCCAGGGACATGATGGAAAGGGGCCAGGACCGGGACACCCTGCAGTGCAGGGTTAAAGTGAAGGAGCGCCGGAATACCTACTGCAAAGCCCGCGAGGCAAACAGCCACTCCGGTGGTGCCCCTGCGACCTGCCATTTCTACAAAGAGCTGGATGCAATACTTGGGGGCGACCTCACCTCCACTCCGAGCACCACCATGGACACTGCAGAGCCCAGTTCAACCAGGCAGGAAGGGGAGGAGGAAAGCGGGAGCGAGGGTGCTGAGGAGGAGGAAGACACCCCGGAATCCCTAGCTGCATGCAGCCAGGAGCTGTTCTCAAGCCAGGAGGAAGGTAGCCAGTCGCGGCAGCCGGTGCTGGGAAAGGATAAGCACCAGAGGAGGTGCCCGGTAAGCGGCTTTTATTTTGGGAAGGAAGTTATTCGGTGCGGGCTCTTGGGGCAAGGAGGGTTAGGGCTGCATGCATGCCTAGATGTGGAATAGGGCATTGATGTGCTCTCTCACATCGCGGTAATCGGCCTCAGTGATCTCATCAAAGGTCTCAGCCAGAAGTTGGGCAACGCGCTTGTGCAGGTTTCTTGGGAGAGCCATTGTGGTCCTTGTCCCAGTAAGGCTAACTTGTCCGCACCACTGTGCTGTGAGGGGGGGGGGACCATTGCTGCACACAGGCAAGCTGCATATAGGCCAGGGCGGAAGCCACATTGCAGTAGAAGACCCTCCCTTGCTTCCCAGGTCATCCTCAGCAGTGAGATATCTTCCAGGACGAACTCCTGTGGAAAATGTGGGGACAGTGGTCCGTACAGGGGCCCGCTGCAGCTGTTGGCTCTGCCCAAAGCACAGAAACCCAGAGGACAGTACGGCTGTGAAACAATCAGTCCCCCTTGACCCTGTGCTTACTCACCATTTTGGGGCTCCTGTGGGTTATGTGCGCTCGCTTTGGGACGGGCAAATTATGCTATTGTGTAGACTATGCTTGCCCTTAAGTACGGGGGAATCATTGCTCTATCTGGTGTGAATAATGCTGCCTCTGTTAAGCGTTGCATTTTGCCTTTACAGATGCAACATTGAGATCTCAGCCATCTGTGTTATCACCGTCCGAAAGACTGCAAAGAATCAGGAAGAGGCCACATAGAAGCAAAGAAGACCTGCTGCATGAAGTAATGCAGTGGTCACTTAACAAAAATCTAAAAGTGCAGGAGTGAAGGGAGAGTGAAAGGAGGATCTGCCCGCAGAATGAGGAGCACAGGCACAAGAGATTAAGAGCTGCCCTGACGGTGGAGAAGTGGGTGGCTATTGCATTCTGGAAGTTGGCAACTCCAGACAGCTAACGATTGATCGCTAACCAGTGTGGAGTGGGAAACTCGACTGTTGGAATTGTGTTGATGCAAGTTTGCAGGGCCGTTAATCACATCCTGCTCAGAAGAACCATGACTCTGGGTAACGTGCATGACATTGTGGCTGGCTTTGCACAAATGGGTTTCCCTAACTGCGGAGGGGCGATAGATGGGATGCATATTCCAATTCATACTCAGCAGGCATTATCCAGGTTTATCTGGAAAGGCTGCAGCTCAGCATACTCACCAGTTGCCAATGTGGCTTCTCCTTGCCAATGCTCATTAGGGTTGGCCGGAAAACAAGAATTTCGTTTCACAAAAAATGTTGAGGTTTCGACATTTGTTTTCATTCCACATTAGATCAAAAACTAGTTCTTCTGGATTTTTGTGTGTGTGAGAAAAACCTGACAGAGTGCTTCCTATTTGCAATTGGGTTTCTTCCCCAGGAAGGACACACTTCCTTCCTCTCTCTCCATTTTGTAGTCATTGAGTTTCTATTGCCTCCATCCTATATCCCTGGTACATGGAGGTCTTCCTAACGAAGAAACAGCTGTATTCAGCTCAGACAACCAGAAAGCAGCATACAAAGTGACTCATATCAAACTCGTAAACAAGCACTTTGGCGGAAGAAAGTCAAATACCAAATACCAACTAAACTCCCTCCCTCCTTCCCACCATCAATATTTCAATAAAATGTTTAGCTCTTCTCTTGCCATCCCTATATAGAGCACTACATTGGTAATGCTCTAGGGCTCTCTAGTAAATGCTCTTTAACATAAATTCTTCATGCTCTATAGGATTAAAATACTTATGAGAATATTTTTAGCAACCATGGCAAGCAGGGTTATTTCTTGTTTTTAAAAAAAATCAGCAGAGAAATAGAGTGTTTTTGCCCATTCATGCTTCTTAAAAATCAATCTTTCAGGCCTATGAACAGCAGAGTGCAATCAGAAAACCTGATACACTCTGCATCCAAACTATGGAAGATTTCTCTCGCTGTTCCTAGAATAGGCAACGTTCCACCTAAACAGGAACAGTATGAAATAATGATCCGCAAGATTTGACCCTTACATGCTTAAAAATGGTTTGCATCATGTACAGTAATGGCTGCAAATTATATAGTATGAGATGACAAACGTTTGCCTTCCAGGCAAATAGGGCTATTGGCATCAGCAGCTGGAGCACAAAGGTTCACTTACAGCGAGCTCTGGCTTTTTCAACGTTGTAACATTAGTTACTTAGATTATTCTAATTGCAGAGAGCAGCCTGTGGAGCATAAAAGGGATCCTTTCACCTGAATCATGATTCTCTTATTCCTAAATTTGCAGATTTCCAGCCTCTCGGTAACAAAGCAATTCTTTCCACGCATAATGTATGGGAAAAATGGAAAGAAGCAATTTTGGAGTGCATTAGAACACGGTGAAACAGGTGGGCAGGTTATACTGATATCGCACTTGGGGAAGCACTACAGTGGGATTGCCTTGATGGAGCTTACTTACCCGGGGACAGGCTGCAATACCCTTACACCTGTTAAACAGTACTTTCAGCCACATGCAGTACCAGTGAAGTCAATGGGCTTATTCCAGAGCAAAATGAGATTGAGAATGAGTACCAACACCTGGCCCACCATGTTTTTCCACTGGGTTTCTAGTCTCAGCGCATGAATACGCACTGCCCCCACCCTCCGCAGGCCAGTTTACTACTGCTGTTGGACACATGAATCTCTCATATGGCACCGTTAATACTGCATGAATTGTTTTTTGTAGTGTGTATTTGATCATCATATTTATGGAAATCTTCTTGGCCAGAACAGGATTTAAAAACAAACATAACTCTGACCACCTCACATAACCTTTGGTTTTTCCAAATGGTCCCAACTTGGAATTAATTAATATCACCTTTGGAAATTGCTATCCCTAATATAAAAGGGCACTTGAATGGTTGAAAGTCAATAAAAATGACTTGTGACCTTTGATGGAAAGGTCAAATTTGGTGGGTTTTTCTATTCTCAGCAGTCCATAGTGAATAAATGAATAAATTTCAAGTTTTAATTCAGCTGAACCATGGAAATTAATGATCAATCAGTCAGAGCCTTCATAGACCATCAAAGTTAATAGGCGTCTTTTTCATGGCTTACAATGGGCTTTGGACCTCTACAACCAGTTACATAAAGACAATTGTCTTTGTTACATCAGAATGCACAATGGATAGTATCGCTCTGGTGAAGCATTGGAGGTGCTCCAGTTACATGTCTCCGAGTAGTCAGTTACAGCAATCCAGCTTTTTCACTAGTGGCGAAGTCAGAAGGAAACAAATTAAAATCAATAGCCTGCATTAATTGTAAATTGTGTCTTTTATACTACTCATTTCCTGTAGTTTGAGGAGATATTGTTGGCTCAATAGTATTCTATTTTAACCCCATGGTCATAGAGTCATTTAATTAAAATCAAATACAAGCTGTGTCTAGAAGAGGACTCAAAACAATTTTTTTTTAAATTGTCGTGCTAACTTACAGGAAGTTTTACAACTTAACAGATGTGCAAACAGCAGACATATGGTCACAGATTATTTTACATGTTCCATGAAATACACTACTCTATCCTGATTACAGGAATCAGTGGAAAAAAACATTCAAACTAGTGATGGGAGGAATTTATTGGTCCTGAATGCAATGGGACTGTTCATGGGTTAGAGGTAAAATCAGGATTTATATTCTCTGAAATATTATAATTTGTTAATATAGAACCAGGCTCTCAAAACTCAGGCAGCTCCCTTGACATCAATAGTGCTACACTAATTTATATCCGTTTAGGATCTGGCCCATAAAGTGTACTTACATCTCAGTCTCAGAACAAAAGCTGAGCCATTTCCCAGGACCATTTCTTCACTGATGCGCCTGGACATCTCAATGCTTAGAGCGGCCTCTCCCCTTCCCTGCTCTGCTGCCAGGCTTCTTCCCGAGGGTAAGCTCTAAAATTTTTTTGAGCCCAAGGGCCTCCATGTATTCAAAGGAAACTCATTGCCGGGACCTTTCTGAAGGCTGTTTGGAGATGGGCCTGGATGAAATTCCTGAACTTTAGAGGGTGTTTGAAATCCAAACCTGACTCTGAACTCACATGCTGCAAAAGGGGCCTAATCTGTATAGGAGGCCAAACGGAATCCCTGCAGGTGAATACCCACAAACATTTACGTATTCGGAGCGGAGATCCTGATCTGGATTACAATGTAGATTGTGAGCTCTCTCGGGGCAGGGTCTGTCTCTCTTTGGTGTGTGTGGGGTGGTGGTGGCCACCTTTCTAATTGCTAGTAATTGGACAGCTGAGGCCCCACCCCTGGCCCCACCCCTTCCCTCCAAGGCCCCGCCCACGCTTTGCCTGTGGAACTCTCCTGGGGCTGGACTGTCCACTGTTGAAAGCTGTAGGAGGAGGGATTCTGAATGGAAAACTCCAGTCAGATCCCCCTGTGGAGATTCCCCAATACTGTGCTGTCAAAGGTGGGGCAGAGGCAAATCACTGGGGCTCTGCAGGAGGCTCTGTGACTGCACCCCAGCTCTGACCACCATGTTTCCTACTGCCAGCTCCCTTTCCTGCCATGGACATCCCCTCTCCTTGATAGTGAATGCCCTTGGGAGAAGAGACAGACATCGAAATGGGTCTGTCTTAGCTTTCCTGGGCAAGGTCTGCAGGGCCAGGGTAGGGCGATGTGTCATCCCCAAGCCCACCACACCTCCTCCCCCTCCCCAGCAGAGGTCGTGGACTTGTGGGGTGGACTCCACTGGAGCAGGGGTGCTGCTGCAGTGCCTCAGCCCCACATCTGCTGGAGCACATGGGTCATAGAGCACAATCTGTCCCCAGAATTGTTTGAAAGAGTTTCAGCATCAGACTTAAGACATCCAATTAAAAAGGATGCTGGTGTCTTATTGTCAGATAGGTTGGTGGGAAGTGAGGCTGCCAGAGACAGTGATACGGTAAGAAGGACTTCTGTCCTTGGGAAAGATATAAACATTACTGCAACAATCATTAAGACGTACACGAGAGCTTGCAACTTACAGCCAGTTTATAGCCTGCAACATTCATTTAGACGTACATGAAAGGTAATAACTTATAGTCAGCTTGTAATCAAATCTTCCTTTACAGAAACACTGTTACCGCCAGCCGAGATTTACAGGTAGTTTGTATGCATGTCTTCATAAGGAAATAAATTAATTTCAGTGATAATGCAAATCATCCACTCAACAATCTGACTCTATATTTAAATCTAATATTCTCTAGATGTTAAATGAACCTTAGCTCTACAGCAGATTCTCAGGTCCTACCTCAAATTCAGGCTTGCTCAGATCTTTTTAAATCTAGGCTGTAGGGCACCTGGCCTTGATTTAGAATTAACCTCCATTTTTCATTTTCTTATTGGCATCCCGTGAAGCAGCATAAAGCTCTTTGCTCATGGCTACAATAATTCCATTTGCTAATATATATCATATTAACTATTCTAAAACTTACCTGGGGAGAATGATTATTCCTGACATTTAATATTTGTTCTGAGAAGGGAAGGAAATTTAACATATTGCACTTAGCAGGTGTAGCATTAGTAATGTTCAAACACTTGGCATTTCCTCAGGAACGCTCCCAAAGTTGGGGTGCAGGAGAAGGCGAATCCCACTAGCGTGGCCCCTAGCGTGTCTGCTAGCCATGCAGCTCCCTGCGTCTTTCTGGAGGGCCACGGCAATGACGTCGGCTCTAGGGAAAGATGCTTAACCCTAGCAGGCTAACTTGCCGTAAGACTGAGCGTCCTAAATTTATGGAGGGGGTTTGATGATGCAATTGCCTACAATGGCGTATGGCCCATCCGCTACTGCTATTAGCTAATATCTCTAGGGCCGGCATAGAGGGGAAAGGCTCTGAGTGACTACAGAGAATTCTTTCCCAGGTGTCTGGCTGGTGGGGCTCGCCCACATGTTCAGGGTATAACTGATTGCCATGTTTACGTTTGGGGGGAAATTTCCTCCAGGTCAGATTGGCAGAGACCCTGGGGCTTTTTCCCTTCCTCTGCAATATGAAGCCCGGGTCATTTGTTGGTTTCAACTAGAGTAAAGGGTGGATTCTTTGTGCATTAAGATTTCAGGACTTCAGTAACTCAGTCAGAGATTATCGGTCTATTACAGGAGCAGGTGAGGTTTTGTGGCCTGTGATTAGCAGGAGATCAGACAATAGGATCATGATGGTCCTTTTTGGCTTTAAAAATCCGTGAGCGTATGAGCTAGATCTGGGCCATCGAGATACATTTCAGGAATTCTTCTGATGGGAAATATGTGGGAATGTCTACACTCCCCGCCGGATTGGCGGGTAGTGAGCGATCTATCAGGGATCGATCTATTGGGGATCAATGTATCGCGTCTCGTCTAGACGCGATACATCGATCCCCGAACGCTTTCCCCATTGACTCCGGAACTCCACCAGGGCGAGAGGCGGAAGCGGAGTTGATGGGGGAGCGGCGGCCATCTATCCCGCGCCACGAGGACGCGAAGTAAGTCAATCTAAGTCGATCTAAGATACGTCGACTTCAGCTACGCTATTCTCGTAGCTGAAGTTGCGTATCTTAGATCGATCCCCCCCAGTGTAGACCAGGCCTGAGACAGAGCAGAGATAAATGGAGGAGACAATAGTGCCAGATTCAGATGCCTTACTCCTCAAGCAGTCCAATGCATACACGCTACCTGTAAATCTTTCAGTGGGGTTGTTAGCTAGAGGGGAGGAGAGGAGTCAAAATCTGGCCCATAATTCATGGTTTTGCACAATTCCCTTTCCCGGCTGCAGCAACTCAAACAACATATGAACTTTCTATGTAATTGTGAGCATCTTTAAGTACTGGAAAATCTCTAGCAGCTAAACTCAATGGACTTAGCATAAAACACACTCAGCAGGTGTGGCTTTCTTTTAACAAATCAACAGACAAAAGATCAGGAGAGAGGTTATGGACTTGAGACTGGCTTTCCAATGTGGGTAGAGGGAGATACCCGCAGACAGCCAGTTATTTGTTTATTGATGACACTGATGAAATCTGTACATATAACTCCAAATGAACTGCCTTGCACCTAAGCTGTGTGTAGCTCCATTCTAATGAGTGCTTCTTCCATGCATCCCCATTCCGAATAGAGGCAGGTTGGTAAATCATAAACCACCTGAATACAGAAACATTAAAAAAAAGCAGCAAGACAGGTTATGAGTATGTCTGCACACAATGGAACAAAAACCAAAACCAATTATCCCATTGCTGTATATGGGCTTGCATATGAATAAATGACTTCAAATAAAAGTGTAGTAGGCTCACTAATCCATGTTATAACACATCCCATTATCTCATCCTCCACTTTACAGGGGATGAGACCCGTGCGTTTGGTGATGCTATTTTTCAGTGTAAATGTGATATTACAGCTGGGTGCAACTGGTGGACAACTGCAAGCGTATTTTCTACAGAGTCACAGACTCTTTGAGATTGCAGCAGCTCTCAGTGTGGGAGTCTCCACCCCTCCAGCTCCGACTCCGCAGCTCCCATTGGCGGGAACTGCAGCCAATGGGAGCTGCAGGGTCGGCGCTGGGGATGGGGGCAGCACGCAGAGCCACCCCTCCCCCCCCAGAGCCACTTCTGGGAGCGACGTGGGGCCAGGGCAGGCAGGGAGCCTGCCTTAGCCCTGCTGCGCTGCCTACCAGGAGCCGCCTGTGGTAAGCGCCTGCTGGCTGAAGCATCACCTCACCCCCCCCCGCACCTCAATCCTCTGCCCCAGCCCGCACCCAAAAGCCCTCCAAGAACCCACACCCCTCACTCCCTCCTGCACCCGAACCCTTTGCCCCAGCCCAGAGCCCCCTCCTGCATCCAAACTCCCTCCCAGAGCTTGCACCCCTCAACCCCCTCCTGTACCCAAACCCTCTGCCCCAGGCTCAGCCCGGAGCCCCCCAACACACTCTGAACCCCTCAGCCCCAGCCTGGAGCCTGCACCCCCTCCTGCACCCCAACCACCTGCCCCAGCCCAGTGAAAGTGAGAAAGGGTGGGGGAGAGCGAATGACGGAGGGAGGGGAGAACAGAGTGAGTGGGGCAGTGTCTCAGGGAAGGGGCAGGGTAGATCCTGGGTTGATCTCAAATTCAAAAAGTGATCTTGTGCGTAAAAAGTTTAGAGACCACTGTTGTAGAGGAACAGGGAGACAAGGTAACAACAAACCAAGCAATTTCTGCTTGATAAGCAGCAGCCAGAGCTCGCCACGCTGGGATCAGCTGATGGGGCTTTGTAGGCATTACTGCAGAGGTGAGTCTTAAGGAGGGATTTGAAGGAGGTAAGGTAGTGGCTTTATGGAATGCTGCAGGGAATCTGAATACTGCACTGCCAACTCTGTTTTCTTCAGGCATCGGGACTGAAAAGGTGATGGACACAATAAGGTATTAAGTGAATTCCCTCTTGCAGCTACACAAACGTTATGGGCTGTATTGTGCAGTATGTTAATTAAGCAGTTAATACTGCTTCACCCTTAAACATATTAGCTTTGATACTGTGGCTGAAACACTAGCTAATATTTGGCAGCTAGGAATAAAATACAATCCGGTGGGAGGAGAACAGCTCCTTCAAATCAGTTTTAGTTTTGGATCTGATCCCAGAAGACAGAAATAAGACTCAGGATTGATTAAATTGTTTGGAATAATTGTAAGGCCCTCTTGATATCCAATTAGAGAGAGATTATTTCTCCAAATATGAATGAGAACTGATGAAAGCGCTATAGTCTTATTAAAGTGGAAAGAGAAGGGCATCTTAGGGCAAAAAAAAAGTACTAGTTCACAGAATCATCTTGAGCCTCAAAATCCAAAGAGGTTCAAGCAACCCTGTACAAAGTTTAGATACTAGTTCAGTGAAGAGCACTGGAACTGGTTGACATTTTTTGAGAATGTGAAATTTCAGCAATGGAAATTCTGGACAAATGTTGAGTTTTTTAAAATGTCACAATTTTCACCAGCTTTTAAGAAAGCAAAAAGTAGCTGCTAGCGGGGTGTGGTCTATTGTAACATCAGACCATTCAGACAAATAGAAGCAGCAAGATAAAAACGGAAATATTACGCCATGTATAGCTTGAAGATTAGGTAAGGGGGACAGTGTTGTTATATGACCTCTGAGTCGGAATCAGCCGAATGTAAGGGTTGTGAATGTACGTGGTGCTCCACAGAAAATGTGAATTAGTCACTCCTTAATGAAACTGGGATGTTTTTCCCTGAAAGATTTTGGTCACTTGGCTTCAGTGAGGCTTGTGGAGTAAGATGCTCTTTACTATGCATAAGAGAATCAGAATATGGCCTCAAGGGAATATGGATTCTCCAATCAGTGCAATGACCTGAAACGACACAGGTACTGCCATCGTTCATATACAGGAGGACATTGGTCACTGACAAAAAAGTGAGCGTTGGATGAACTAAAGATAGATCAAGTCATTTAAAATGAAGTGCATTCAATTACTGTATGTTAGAATCTGCCTGTATAATATTTACTAGTTATTAGTTCATAAATCTGCATTGGTAACCTAAACTGGTTTGATACAGAAATTTCTGGATGAGGTTCTCTGGCCTGTGTTATATAGGAGGTCAGACAAGATCAGGGGTCGGCAACCTATGGCACACATGCCAAACGCGGCACGTGAGCTGATTTTCAGTGGCACTCACACTGCCCGGGTCCTGGCCACCGGTCCGGGGGGCTCTGCATTTTAATTTAATTTTAAATGAAGCTTCTTAAACATTTTAAAAACCTTATTTACTTTACATACAACAATAGTTTAGTTATATACTATAGACTTAGAGAAAGAGACCTTCTAAAAAGGTTAAAATGTATGACTGGCATGCAAAACCTTAAATCAGAGTGAATAAATGAAGACTCGGCACAGCACTTCTGAAAGGTTGCCGACCCCTGGACTAGATCATCATAATGGTCCCTTCTGGCTTTAAAATCTCTTGTTTACAGTAATACAAATAAAGCATCAAGAACTCTTTTGCGACAAGAGGTCAGGACATCTGAGAGATACAGTATACAACTGAACATTAAAACAAGTCGGGAATGCACTAAAAACATATACTGGTATAAACGAGGAGAAATTCGAAATCTCTCTCCTGGTCCAAATCATGGTAAAGTCAAAGAATCTCTCTCCCACTGCATGCAAAGCAAGGACTCTTTAAAATAACATTAGATTTCTCCCCTACACTGGGTATGTGAAACTGTGATACAGTGGTATATGATATCATGCAAACCAGAGGAAGTACTCCAATGTTAGCTATCACAAAAAGAGAAGTAAAAGAAACCAAACCAAACAAAAATGCAGTTTAAGAATGTGGAAAAAGTTGCCACTTGAAATCGTTGTATACATGGATAATTTAAATCTGAACATTATTTGCTCCCATCTGTGCTTTTAATTCTATTTACGTTCAGTACAACTCAAAAGCTTGATGGTGGGGTTCTGATCTTCTAAATACAGCGGCCAGAGGTCTAGTTCCCACTCCCCACTCCCCAGTAATTGCTTAAAACACTGACAGCATACAAGGCAGAAATCACATCAATGAAAAATATCTGCAATCTTTGATTTTTTTAAAAAGCTTAGGCTTGCTTGATAATTTGCATAGATTATCTCCATTGTCAAACACGAGCTGCCACAGAACAGAAGGAGTTTGTTTTGTGTTTCAGATAATGTAAGCAGCACATCCTAGTGTCAATGGAGGCTCCAAGCATCTACATTAAAAACAAAACAAAATAAAACAAAACACCACAGAACTGCCAAACTGCTGTTGGGACTTGACCCACGTTACGGCAATGAAACCTACAATTATCTTCGGGCAGAGGGCCACAGAGGGGTTTTAATTAGTCAGGATAGCCTGGTACGGCTGCCTAACTAGGTTTCAGGGTGGTAGCGATCACTCGTCAGTTGGGGAGTCAGCATGATCAACTGGGTAGAGCACTGGAATGGGACACAGGAGTCCTGGGTCCTATTGCCATCTCCTGGATGACCTCGGGCAAGTCAAGTCAATTTCCCGTGCCTCAGTTTCCCCTTCTATAAAACTGAGACAATGATACTGATCTCCTTGGTAAAGCACTTTGAGATCTACTGATCAAAAGTGTACATAACAGCCTGGTGTTATTGTTATTATTGATGGCACCATACATAATTTAGGTCGACTTAAACCCGCACTGTAAACCTGCCCTTAGATTCCTAATCAAGTTATCAATGGGCATGAAGGATAAACTGATTTAGATTTTTTAAAATACCTTGGTGGTGAGTCCTATATCTCACCAGTGCTTTTCCTGCTAGTCCAAAAATGTTTTACGTATGTGGTTTAGCACATGCGTTTTCATTTTTGCACACGTCTGTAATGATGTATTTGGGCTGGGACCAGAAGTGGAACTATGGAAAGGCTGTCCTGTACCTTCAGCCATAATCAGGAAATCCCCAGAATTTCATCAGAAAGCATGTTCACAAGATTTCTAACCTGTTTTGCCAGATCCCAAATGTTTCTGACAAACTTTAATACGCGGAGAACTCCTGAGTCCTTATCTGAAAAGCATCTGAACCTTCCTTTGGAGACATGCATAGCGCTACTTTGATAGTCTGAAAAAAACATAGTGAAGTACAACCAAGGGCTTTGGGAGCAGAGAAATTTGGCTTCCTGTCTTTGTTATTCTGCTAACCAGTACACTAACACTGTGTACTTAGTGAATCACTAAGCCAGATCCTCCTACTCAAGGTTTTGTTGCCAGCTAGCTAGTTATGGGAGCAGCCAGTTCATTTGTTGTTTTGATGTCAGGAGAAAAGAACAGTTTTAAAACCCCAGGAGATGCCATTAAGAGCAGATAGCTTACCATGGACATCCAGCTAGTCCCAGATTCCCTTTTAGAAAACCCTAAAAAGCACTGTCATAAACATACAGCTAAGGGTAGCATAAAATCGCACCGTTACCTGTAAGGGGTTAAGAAGCTCAAATAATCTGGTTGGCACCTGACCAAAAGGACCAATAAGGAAAGAAGAAGATACTTTCAAATCTGGTGGTGGGGGGAGGTTTTGTTTGTGCTCTCTTTGTTTGTTCCCTCTCGTTAGAGAGAGAGAGACCAAGCAGGTAACCCAGCTCCTACTGAAATGATACATCTAAAATTACAGAAATTGTAAGTAATAGCAAGGAAATGCATTAGATTATCTTTTGTTTTAGCTTGTGAATTTTCCCTATGCTAAGAGGGAGGTTTATTCCTGTTTTGTAACTTTGAAGTTGAGCCTGGAGGGGAATCCTCTGTGTTTTAAATCTTTTTATTACCCTGTAAAATTACCTTCCATCCTTTTACAGAGGTGCTTCTTTTACTTTTTTCTTTTTAATAAAGTTCTTCTTTTAAGAACCTGATTGGTTTTTAGTGTCCTAAAACCCCAAGTGTCTGGTCTGTGCTCACTTTGTTAACCTATTGGTTGGTATATTATTCTCAAGCCTCCCCAGGAAAGGGGGTGAAGGGGTTTGGGGGAATATTTTGGGGAAATAGGAACTCCAAATGGTCCTTTTCCTGAATCTTTGTCTAACTCACTTGGTGGTGGCAGCATACTGTCCAAGGACAAGGAAAGGATTTGTGCCTTGGGGAAGTTTTTAACCTAAGCTGGTAGAAATAAGCTTAAGGGGTCTTTCATGCGGGTCCCCCACATATGTACCACAGAGTTTCGCACATCGTGTGCCATGGAGCTGCTAATTGGTCATATTTGCAGCACTCTTTGCAGTTTGCCCCCTGATGTAGCAAGCTCATCCTGAACTGGTGTACCACTAGCACTACAGCTGCAAGTATCGAGCCCTTAGTCTTGAAGCTTCTACGAGTGGCAATTCAAACACGCTTTTCTTCCTCACTATTTGGCCGGTTAAATTGCAGAGATGTACATGCTGATGACGATGAAAGAGTGTGTGGTTTTTCAGCAAAGCCAGGAAGGTGTGAGGATGAGGAGCCCATCAGCCTCCACAAAGCCAAAGTACCTTGATCCTTGGGAGTTCATTTTAAATGAACATGAGCACCTCAAAGATGCTGAATTGCATCTGCCGTGTAAGCTACTATTTTACCGGCCAAATGTTAGCAATTACCTTGTGGAAATAGGCTCCTTATCAAGTAATAACTTCCTATTCCTACACTAGATGCTTGCAGAGATCACATCTAGCTGCGGTAACATACACTTCTCTTGTAGGGTTCTATTACGCCTTTTAGTCATTGTCTTGGGCAGGGAGAGATGTGAAGCTACACAGCGCTGCTGGGAGCACTGGCAGTCCTTGTACCTCCCTCAGCCCTTAGGGACAGAGAGGGACTGTGTCAGCTCGTACAGCACTTAATGGTGTATAGGTTCCCCCTGTGCAGCTGGCCAACCTTGATGGCTCAAACGGAGTTGGAGGAACCAATCTCCCTGCCCCTCACCATCCACCTTGAAAAGGCTTGCACCCAAGAGGGTGCAGTCCCTGTACGCTGCATTGCCTGCAAATGCAGCCAGCCTCTGCATGGGGGGAAAAGCTCCTTGTTCCTTCCCCACTCTTTGACCAGCACAACAGGGCCAACCACCATCTAGCCCTTGCTTAGACTCGCTGCACCTCAGCGTGGTTAGAAACTGCATGCTATACTGGAGTCTTGCTGGGCAACCAGCAAGCCGACACAAATTAAGCATTAGCCATAAAGACAAATCAGCCTGTAGAAACAATCCTTCTGCTTCTAATGCTATCTGGAGAAAAACACAACCGAAGCTCAGAGGAAAATGAGATCGGCCTCCTCAGCTCCTAGGGTGTGAATTAGTACTAATCTTCTGGTAAAGTGGAGAAATTAAACGGGGCCTGGGAATGCTCTTTCCCCTGCAGGTTCTATGTCTTTGTCACTCGTATGCACGGCACTACAGGTAGTGCACGGACGTGCTTCAGCCAGCGACAGCCACATATCACTCATGCACAGCAGCCAAGCCGTTACCCGGTGAAGAGGTATGCGCAGTTCTAGGGCGTGAGTCAGCAATAGCAACTGAAATATTTACAGCCTCTGCCTTTCCGCAAACATCTTCAGAGCATCAAACAGAATATAGCCAGCATTGCTGATCAACACCAGCAATCGCTAACTAAAACCACATTGCCTGTTTCAGAGCAGACTGACTAGCCTTTAAAGAGTTATTAATAGAGAGGATCTTACCAATGAGAAGCCTACAGATGATCAAACCACAATGGAAGATGCAATAAACAAATTCACATGCTGACATAGGATGTAGTTAATGGTGGGGGTGGGGGAATAATCACTGATTTCACCATGGCCTTGTCCTTAGTATATAGGAAAGCCATATTAGCCGTTCACATTCGTTAGCTTTTGTAGATTGTCCCTCTTAAATAGGAATGCACAATGCCAAACAGCAAAATTCCACTCCAGTAAGCCCCACCGTCCCTTCCCACATATGTTGAGACTATCCAGAGGGCCCTTTCCAGAACAGCTGCACAATAATATTTTCACTGACTGCAACATTGGTGGTGGGAGAAAATAATCATGTTTTAAAGATTGCATGGAACCCATTTTCTGGGGTAGCCTCAACTTATGTAGCTGGTTTCTTCAAAAAATAAAAAGTGAATTCTGGGTGGGAAAAAATCCTATTTCTCAGCAGTAAAAAAGCTCTTTTGAGGTGAATATGATGAGACTTTCTATGAACTTCACAATTTTTTTAATACCATGCCTTCTTTTGCATGATTTGATTGTTCTGAACTCAACAGCAAAGCCCTTGTTTTCACCACGTTTAAATCCCTCTTAAAACCTCACTTCTGCTGTGCTGCCTACAGTGGATCTAGGTGATGTGTTTAGAAACTCTGTTTCTGTTCTCCTTCCCTGACTTCTCTCTGTCTGTCCATCCCCAGACTGCTATGTCCTCCAGGCAGGAACCATTCCTTTTTCTGCCCATGAAAAGTGCCTAACACATCACAAGCACTCACACAAACACAAAACAACAATAATGAGGCATTTTACTTATGGCATGAACTGCACCACGACCACAACTGACAGCTGTTTTTGGCAGTTGAAATGGATCAAATTTGCAGACTCTTGGGAAAACCTCAAGTGTAACATGCGAATACTCATGAAGAGACAAGTATTAGTTTCGCTCAGCTCAGCTCTACTCCCCAGACAACAGTTAGATTCTGTAGATTTGCTGAAACACTATTTTCTCCAGAACAATCAGTACAGGGTTTTTTGTTTGTTTTTTTTTGCCAGGAGAAACCTTTTGTAATACAATTTATGGCTGGAATTTTCAGAAAGGATCAGCCCCCAAAATTGGAGTCAGATTTTCAAACAAGCTCATCTCTCTTTTAGGGATCAAATTAAGCAGGCAGACTGTCAATAGAGGTTAGCACGCTGGACACGGAGCGATTCTGAAAATCCAGCCAGAAGTCTCACCTTGGGAGATGGTGGGTGTGGAGAACATTAAATCTGGCCCTTATTGAAGGTGCCTGAATTTGAGCTGAGCTGCCGGGCCACAGTTTGAGGTGCTGGGCACAGTCTGGCCCTGGGCTCCTCTGGAGCTGTAAGTCTACCCCCATTTCAGAATCTCCCAAGCTTCAGATACCAGACTGTTTTCAATGGTCTTTTCACTTTTGCGACATGATTAGATCGCTGAAGTGTTAACTCTTCAGTAGATTACTCCTGGGGGAATTCTGCACCACTGCGCACGTGCAGAATTCATACCCCCTGCAGATTTTTTTCCTCTTCAGAAAGTACATTCTGCCAGAGACACTACGGTTACACCTTTCGCCCACCAGGGGCTGCTGTGGTGCCAGAACGGAGGGCAGGCCGCGTTCCTTACAGCACCCTGCCTGCGAGGCCAGGTGAGGACGCTCAGGATATGGGGGGGGGGTGTGGCGACAGAGCAGGGCACATAGGGCTGCTGGAGGGTCACATAGACTGGGGTTCAGAAGGGCTAGTGGGCGGGGGCGACTGAATGGGGTGGGGGCTGAATAGGAGCAGGGGGCTGGGACACATTGGAACAGGGGGGTGCAGGGACACATGCAGATGGGGGGCAGGGATGGCGGTGTAGGGCAACATGGGGATGGGGGTGGCTGATTGGGGTTCAGGGACACATGGGGCTGGGAAGAGGAAAGGGATATGGGGCAGATGTGCCTGACTGAACGGGAAAGGCTGGGGTCAGCCAGGGTCTGCAGGGGGGAACTCCCCAACTCCCTAACAATCCCTCCCCCCCCCCCAATAAAAACCTCTTCCATACTTCTCCCACCCACACCCAACAATGTTTCGGGTTCACTCCCAGGCTCCTTGCCAGCAATTACTTCCCTCTCCCTCAGCTCCTCCATTACCCCTGACTCCCCCAAGCCTTTGCACAGCTTCTGAGGGGTGCGGGAAATACATTTCTGTATTGTAGTTTAAATAAATTATTACTCAAAGCTCTGTATTCATATGTCTAGTAAGGAATCTATTTGTCAAAAACATTTCCTGAATCTTTTTTGTTGTCTGTACTATTACAAACATACTTGTTGACAGGTGTTTTGAAATAAATTACCAAAATTATTGAAACGGGCGTGATTATATTGTGTTATTTTGACGAATAAAATATGAAGCATTTCAAAACATTGCATGCAGAATTTTTAATTTTTTGGCACAGAATTCTCCCGACAGTAAATAGATCCAGGATTTCTGTTAGTACACTGGCATGCACGCCAAAGACACACACAAAAAGAATGCATGTTCATTCTAGTGTGATAACGAATTTAAGAAATAAGAGAAACAAAGGGGGAATGGCATGTATATTGGCATAAGAGAGCTCTAGATTGTTTAGTAACAAAATTAATTCACACCTCTTGTTAGTGATATTGATCCCCCTCAGGAGCATCGAGGACAATTCCCTTCTCCACAGCAGTGCAGAAGAAGCCCTCATGGCGTAGAGTTCTACAGCATGTATGGGGTGAGCTATCTACTACAAATAAGATGACAAAGTCTACCATAGCTGGGGGTCTCCTCCACTGCACAGGAAGTGGCAGGACAGGCACTTGTGCCATTACTATACTTATTAATCATAGCTTATTTGGTTGGGAACTGACATACACAAAGTGTAGGAAAACCTAAAGCAACAATTTCAGTGGGATCTCAGTCTAAACCCTCACACAGTTAAGCAATGACACCCTACGTAAAGTATATAAATCTGACTCCAATCAGCCATTTAACTAGTCCTTTTTGTGAGACTATGTAAAATAGCCCAAATCCATCTCCAAGTTGAATTACAAATAAAGCTTTCAGTGGGCTGCCATTCAGGAGATGTAGACATCCAGTCAGAGAAGCAGCTGATGTTCCAGTCATATATTGGTGGCCTGATTTTTCAGAACTGCTGAGTGTTCACAAGTCCCACTTAAGTCAGCAGGCTCTCCACGTGACACTGGTCTACAATTTTTGAGAAGTCGTCTGCTTCAGAGATAAAATGTGCTATTTATTATGTATTTTGATGTGCTGAATTCAAATATGACAATTAAAACAATTGATTGGCTACTGTTTCTAAGATATTTAAGTTTTTACATTTTATGTCTATGTATATTGTGTCGCTAGTAGAGTTTTAATCATAAATTGTAAACCTAGGTCTTTTCATGTGTTTATGGTTGCTTTACGTGATAATATTTCACCTGTCCTGTTTATGTAACACTTTAAAAATCAGCAAAAGGGTTATATAAATAAAATGTATTATGAAACAAAAGGCAAAAAACTATTCTGTACATAGTTTAGTCCTATTCAGTGTCTACTCGGCGCTTCTTGGCTTGTCTCTTGTATTCATTAAATGGAGCATCTCTTGTCACTGTCCAGCAATAGTCTGCAAGCATTGATGGGCTCCATTTGCCCTGATAGCGTTTCTCCATTGTTGCAATGTCCTGGTGAAATCGCTCGCCGTGCTCGTCGCTCACTGCTCCGCAGTTCGGTGGAAAAAATCTAGATGAGAGTGCAAAAAATGGATCTTTAGTGACATGTTGCAACCAAGGCTTTTGTATGCCTTGAGGAGGTTTTCCACCAACATCCTGTAGTTGTCTGCCTTGTTGTTTCCGAGAAAATTTATTGCCACTAACTGGAAGGCTTTCCATGCCGTCTTTTCCTTGCCACGCAGTGCATGGTCAAATGCATCATCTTGAAGAAGTTCACGAATCTGAGGATCAACAAAGACACCTTCCTTTATCTTAGCTTCACTTAACCTTGGAAATTTTCCACAGAGGTACTTGAAAACTGCTTGTGTTTTGTCAATGGCCTTGACAAAGTTCTACATCAGACCCAGCTTGATGTGTAAGGGTGGTCACAAAATCTTCCTTGATTCAACAAGTGGTGGATGCTGAACACTTTTCCTCCCAGGCTCCAATGACTGTCGGAGTGGCCAATCTTTCTTGATGTAGTGGGAATCTCTTGCACGACTATCCCATTCGCAGAGAAAACAGCAGTACTTTGTGTATCCAGTCTGCAGACCAAGCAAGACAGCAACAACCTTCAAATTGCCACAAAGCTGCCACTGATGTTGGTCATAGTTTATGCAGCTCAAAAGTTGTTTCATGTTGTCATAGGTTTCCTTCATATGGACTGCATGACCAACTGGAATTGATGGCAAAACATTGCCCTTATGCAGTAAAACAGCTTTAAGACTCGTCTTCGATGAATCAATGAACAGTCTCCACTCATCTGGATCGTGAACAATGTTGAGGGCTGCCATCACACCATCGATGTTGTTGCAGGCTACAAGATCACCTTCCATAAAGAAGAATGGGACAAGATCCTTTTGACGGTCACGGAACATGGAAACCCTAACATCACCTGCCAGGAGATTCCACTGCTGTAGTCTGGAGCCCAACAGCTCTGCCTTACTCTTGGGTAGTTCCAAATCCCTGACAAGGTCATTCAGTTCACCTTCTGTTATGAGGTGTGGTTCAGAGGAGGAGGATGGGAGAAAATGTGGGTCCTGTGACATTAATGGTTCAGGACCAGAAGTTTCATCCTCTCCCTCGTCTGACTCAAATGAGAATGATTCTGGTGCATCAGGAACTGGCAGTCCTTCTCCGTGGGCTACTGGGCGTATAGCTGATGGAATGTTTGGATAATGCACAGTCCACTTTTTCTTCTTTGACACACCTTTCCCAACTGGAGGCACCATGCAGAAGTAACGATTGCTGGTATGATCTGTTGGCTCTCTCCAAATCATTGGCACTGCAAAAGGCATAGATTTCCTTTTCCTGTTCAACCACTGGCGAAGATTTGTTGCACAAGTGTTGCAGCATACGTGTGGGGCCCACCTCTTGTCCTGATCTCCAATTTTGCAGCCAAAATAAAGGTGATAGGCTTTCTTAACCATAGTGGTTATACTGTGCTTTTGTGATGCAAAAGTCACTTCACCACAAACATAGCAGAAGTTATCTGCACTGTTCACACAAGTACGAGGCATCTCTGCTCACTTTGGCTAAACAGAAATGTGTCCCTTTGCAAAATCAAACACTGACAAATAAGAGAGCACGACACTGTATGATTTCTAGAGCTGATATAGGGCAATTTGTTCAGCAGAGTGATGTAAGCTTCGTTATGATTGCATCATCCATGACTTCTAGAAATAACATGATGCAATTCATATCATGTTTGACGCAATACCAACTTCAGATTGCATCATTCATTGTTTTGCCTAAAAAGCAAGTACTATCCAAACCCAGTCATAGATTTATTCATAGATCCAGTCAAAGATGTATTTTAGTCATTTCTGGTTTAAATTGAGATCCCTTCCCTTTATAACTCACTTATCCTCCGCCATTCCCAAGTCAAGGGTCGTATATACTGACCCAATAGCATATCTTGAAAACTAGAGCCAATCAACAATTTTAAGCATCATTTTCGTTCTCAGTGACCCAGAATTAGTAAAGTTTCAGAAGCATTTTGGCTGTAGAGCAGTGTGATCAGCACCTTTGAAAATCAGACGCCTGGTCTTACCGGCACTGAGATGTAAAAAGGAAAACTCCTCCTCTTCCACTTCTGTATGGCTTAAAACCAAATTTCAAAAACAGAAGTCAATGAGATACCATCTTTGCTCGAGCTGTAAATCTGTAAATAGGCAGCAAGGAGATGAAAATTCAATCGAAGGCTCTCAGTAATACGATTGAAGAGAAGAAGATAAAGAGCAAAAGGAATCGGACTTTGGACTCAACCCTGCAGTATGGCAGATTTCAAAAGGAGAACTGTGAGAAAATTGTCCATTAAAGCAAACTATCTGAGTATGTCTTGATAGATAAGAATGCAGTCAGTGAATGAACCTGGGGCCAAACTACAAGCAGTATCTTAACAGTTCAAGGAAATGTCACAGCTAATCGTAAGGTAGATGAAATAATATCTGAAAGCAGTAAGTGGGTTACTTCACCAAGATCCAATGCAAGTAGTCGATCAGAAGTGACCCGTAACAATGCAGTCGTGAGATTATGAGCAACCTAGACACCAGATGAGAGTTAAAGGACCACTTTATTTTAAGAAAAATACCTGAATGATGGGCTAGCTACAGGTTCTATGAGTATTTAGACTTTTGTGAATAACTGTTACAAAATGAGTTAATACAGATTTAAAAATAGTCTGCCAGACACTAATTAAGAAAACAAGTCATTTGACTAAGATTCAGACAGGATGAGACAGATGATAGATTTTCTTGGAAGCAAAAACGAGATCATTAGAAGACCAAAACACCACAGATTCACATTAGAGCACAGGAACTTTTTTAGATTCATTTCATACATCTTAAAATGTGAACAGTCTATTTTAAAAGTGAATCCTGAATGATCTGTGGGATATACATTTGCAGAAGTTCTTTAAAGTCATTTGTCTTTTCATGTCTTCACTGTGATGAAACATTTGGATTGTTCTGACATTAAATGTGAGTTAAGCTGCACCAAGATGATAAAACAGCTAACAAATACCTCCGGGAAGAGGGAAAGCTAAAAAACCCTGATTGAATTCACTCAGAACACAGCACAAAGCATCAGAAGATTGGCACAGGATCCCTGCAACAGAGACCTACTTTGCAGAATCTTCACAATGAATTGTAATAATGGCCCTTGAGGCTACCATTTGCAGAGACAATTTGGGCTTCACGATAAAATGAGAAAAAACAAACAGAAACAGAAATGCCAAAGAAAGAATCTTTAGATTAATGTTAATGGCACCCAGCTAACAGATGTTACTCACTTCGCTTAATGCATTATTGGAAGGCACTCAGATAGTATAGGCATGATTATGGTATAAGAACCTACACAGAACAGAACAGATCCTCACGACAAATGTTAGAAACTACTGACGTGAAACCAAAATCCTAGCAATTAACATATGCCAAACTATGACAGATAAAACACCGGAGCCAACGGAGTAGGTCAAACCTTGGATCTGCTGGAGTAATGAGTTTTGCCACTGACTTCAGTGGAACTGAATTACATCCTAGGAAAACTGACAATTACAAGTTTGGGAGAAAAACTGTTACATTTCTTAAAACACATCAGAAAATTCGGTGAAGGGTCACTAACTATGGGACATTTATGTAATAGAAATTGAAGCCCGGAGCACTAAGAACAGTACTAATATCTTCAGGAATGCCTGCAGTTCATCCAAAGAACCTACCTTTCACACATTGGCATGCTAAAGGATCATTGATTATTAAAGTTGCTGTTCATGCCAAAATGTAACATACCTATGATGGTGTCTTAATCCCCTTCAGATTACAGACACACCATCAGTTTAAAAACCACACTTCCGCCTGATTTTTTTTTAACTACTGTTATTATAAGTAACATTTAAGATGTTTCAAATGGAAAGAGATTAGAGGGGAAAAATCAGGTTTTTTTAATTGCACTTTGGGTTTAGACATTTTCATTGTTTCCCCCATGTAAATCAGATATTTAGTCCGTTTCCCCATATCTTTACAAGCACCTTCCAACGCATGAGCAGGGAAGAGAAAAGCGTGGTTTTGAAATAGGAAAATGTAACTGCCAATCCATTAAAGTTAGCTGGGGGAATTGGGGGAGGATGTAGTACCTGAAACGACTTTTCGCTCTATTTCTGAGACTCAACCGATTTCCAGTTGACGTGTCCTTTCAAACCGGGACCAGGCAAACAGAGAATGTTTTATGTTTCTGAAGTAATGGGCTACATCTAAGTAGTTCCTTTAATTAGCTCTTTATACACTAATGAGGTAAAAAAAAAATCTGGTAAGTTTTTCCACACTGATTTCAGCTCATCAGTTTGTCTTTGGTCACTTCAGAGCTACTGGTCTCTAGAAATGTCTATCCGCCAATGAAAAGCACTGCAAACAGGAAGAGTCTGTGCCTTATTCTGCCTTTCCGACTTTCGGTTTGCTAATGGGAGATCTTAACGGTGACCACATTCAACAGACACGGCTTGCCAGAAATGTGACCTCAATGCCCGAAGGGAACCACTAAGGAGGACTGGGATGAATTAACAGGAACCAGGCATGTTTTAATTACTACGGGACAGATTCAAATACCCTTGCTCAGATTGAATAATAATTCTTCCTAGAGCTGTCCCAGGGACTACTCAATGGAAGCATATCATTATCTGGCCCCAAACACTTTGCACACAAATAATTAGCCAAAAAATGGAAAATGATGTCTATAAAGTAAAACAATTGCAAATGATAGATTCATGGAAGATAGGTCCATCAATGGCTATTAGCCAGGATGGGCAGGAATGGTGTCCCTAGCCTCTGCTTGCCAGAAGCTGGGATTGGGTGACTGGGGATGGATCACTTGATGATAACCTGTCTGTTCATTCCCTTTGGGGCACCTGCCATTGGCCACTGTCAAAAGACAGGATACTGGGCTTGATGGACCTTTGGTCTGACCCAATATGGCCGTTCTTATGTTCTTATGATAAATATAACAGGCTGGTTCTCCATGCTCCTGCAACATTCAAGTCACCATTTCTTCTCTCCCGAGCAGCCAAAAGGCCTATAGCAAAGCGAGACTCCGACAGATCTGGCTATCTACCCAGTTGAGCTGCTGTAGTCTATCACAGTGAAATGGCATCTCACCAATGGCAAAAATAAAAGGCCAGTGTTTTAAGAGCACAGGTTAATGTCAATTTCAGTGTTCTTTAGGTCAAGTAATTCACCTTTCCCCTGTTGGGCCTTTCATTCTGTGATGCCTGAATTAGCATAATTTTATCCTCCTCCAAACCTGCCTCTTCCCTGGTTTTACTTCTTTCCTCTTTTAACAGGCCCCTCTCCATTTTTCATCCATTCTTTCCCTTCTTACTTCTCTTAGCCCCACTCTCTTTGATAGTCTTCACAAGAGTTTTCTCTGCAACATTAGAAACTAGAGCTACCATTACACATTCCATGCAGTCAACGTCTAATTCAAGTAGCATTTAGCTGAGTTACTTGCATCGAATGTGAGCTGGGTTCCTGACGATCCCGCTGGCAGAATGCTCCATGCCACCCTAGGAAGATAAATGCTCTCTGATATCGGTTTGGGATCATTTGCCCAAGCACACGCCTAAATCCTGAAACAAATCCTGATGCTGTCAAATAAGCTTTCTAAAATCTGCGATTTTCCTTGTTGCCTCATGTGGTCTTTTGAGAATTTGTAAGAAAAGACCTGGGAAGTGAACGTTCTGGTTTTGCTGCAAACAATATATATTTCATGTTTCCCTGGCAAGACCCTACTCTAAATGTATCACACAATCTGAGATAACACGAGCTAGAAAAATTAGAGAGATAGAATAGGTTTAACTCAGCTAATAACTCCATTAGAAACATACAACTCCAAACGCATACAAAATATTTTAAGATGATGTCACAGGAGTGAAGTGTATAGTGGGTTTTATCAAATACAGCGCAATAACTCCATTTCAAGTTTATACTGCACAGTGCAGGTGCAGAGTGCCGTACAGATATATAAGCACAAGCGTAAAATGTGATGAGTCCAGACCCCTTAATGACCTGCTTTCTTAGAACAAAGGAAGAAAGTCATGAAACGGACTTGAAATTCCCATGCAGAATGGAAGGGATATACTGATCAGGGCCGGCTCCAGGCACCAGCCAAGCAAGCTGGTGCTTGGGGCGGCAACTTGTAGGAGGCGGCATTCCTTCATGGCCGCTTTGTTGTTGTTGTTGTTGTTCCGCTCCGGCCGCCCTGTAGGGGGCAGAGGTGTGGAGGACGGGAGCGCCCTGCAGCAAACCCGTCAGGGTAGCCCGTGTCCTTCCCTCCCAGCCAACCGGAGCGGCGTGGAGCCCTCCCGGCAGGGGGCACGGTGGGAGGGGCTGCGTAGCAGCGCCCCGCTGAAGCCCTGGCCACCCCCCTTCTCTCTCTCCCCTGCTTCCTCCCCCCCACCTCCCGCTAGCCGGGGCACATCTGCAGGGCAGGGAGTCCCCCTGCACCCTGGCTCCAGCCGCGCCGCAGGGTTTTTTTTAATTTTATTTTTATTTTTTTTGCTTTGCTGTTCTGGCCGCCCCGGTTTTTTTTTTTTTTTTTTTTCTTGGGGCTGCCAGAAAGCCAGAGCCAGCCCTGATACTGATTGCTTAAAGTGGAATCCGACTTTGAAACGTAACTAGATTAAAAAAATGCTCCCTAGTTACCCAACAGCTCGGCTCCCTGTGTGTATTTAGTCATGTTTCTTTAATTTAGAAACGACAGTAAGTTTTTGCTGCTGTTAACTCCGGCTCTCCCTGCAGAACCAATACAGCTAAGAGGAACTGAGTCTGATTCTACTCCTTTTTGTGCAGCATTGACAGAATTGTATATTACGTCCCAGTCAGTTGCATCTACACATGTCCATTGAAGGAATAGGGTTGAACAGGTATCGCTGAGGGCATATTTTGAAGATTATAAGTTCGTACAGCTATTTCTAAAGGCCAAAGTAGGCCTGCAAAACCATTATCAGTTGGGCAAATGGCTGCCTCTTTGCTGACACATTAGAGACTGAACAAGGCACTTCCAAAGCTAAAAGCATGAGCTGCAGCAGCTTGAACTAAAGAGTCAAAACTCTGTAGCTGGGAGGCTCAAACAACTGATATTCTCTGTGCCGATGCACGGAGGGGAACTTATAACACACACAGGGACTAGTAGGTTACCGAACAGCCCCAAGAAGAAAAGAACTCAGTTTGACTCTGAGATCATATTTTTAAACTTCCAAAGCCTAGTATTTTTAAAGACTTGACCAAGAAGCACTCTGAACCACAGAGGTCATTTTTTAATACATCTTGGAACACTGGGGAAGTTCCAGAGGACTGGCAAAAAAGTAATGTTTTGCCAATATTTTAAAAAAGGTGAATGGAATGATCCATGTAACTGTAGACCAATTTGTTTGGAATTAATCCTGGGCAAAATCATGGAATGGCTGATATGAGAGATGCAATCAGTAAAGAATGGAAGGATGGCAGCATAATAATTTTCCATAAAATCAGTTTTTATAAAAAAAATTCAACTAGCTCTCATATTTATTTTTAAAGGCAACTATCCACGGATCCAGGCACTTCTATCAACATTCCAAGGAAATAATGTGTGAATGGGATTATTGCAGAATATTATCTCCTTTATGCTCATTTGATAATACACTACATACAAAACCCTACATTAATTAAATGAACGTTAAGGTTGAAAGTCAAGCACATAAAAGTAAGGAACTGCCAGAATTAAGGTTGCCTGTGCAACCTTAATTCAACCCGCCTTGTGCACATGCATCATGATACAGCCTTTAAGTGCATGACCCCATGCTATTTTTTCCACAGGACCCCTGGTTCATTCAATGCACAGCATCGATGGTGTCACCCCCAGGGCTCCGCACCCATCTGCATTGCAGTCAGGAAGCATCCTCCTCCTCCTCTATGCTACCTAGTTGCCAGAGCGGGAGCATTGATAGCACAGGAGAGAGAGTCTTCCTGTTCTCAGTGCATATGCCTTGCACAATAGCAGCCCCTGACTGTCAGGAGGAGAAATTGCAGGAACATTCCTGCTGGGCACCAGAGCATGCTCAATACTGACAGAATCTTTGGAGAATTTAGCTGCCAACTAAAACAGGTCTGTACTGAGCATGTGCAACTCAAATTTTCACAGACTCATAAGATGGACAAATGTGGATGGATTTTCACAGGGATAGCAAACGGTACATCCCTGACACCAGGGCGACCCTGTGGCTCAGTTTCAAATGCCTGCTACAATGCATGGAGTTGCTAGAGTTGCTCAACAAAATAATTTATTTTGTAATGTAAAAAAGACATAATTTTCCCTAACTTTATGCTTGCAAATGACAACAACTGTTCTTGCTGAAATTTTCCCAAATAATTCAGCCTGAGGCAGACACCCAACAAGGAAAATTTCAGTCCAAATGGTTCAAGTTTGGCAAAGCTATAAGCAACTAAAACAGGGTCTTATAATGTGAAGTGTCAGGTAACCTTGAGCGTAGGAAGCAGAACCTGTAGTGCTAATACTCCGTATTTCAGTGCTAGTCCTACAAATGTATAGTTATAACAACAGTCCATTTGCCATCATGGAACTATTTGACTGACTAATGAATCTCAGCTCCCCCTGTCTGCCTATGGGAGGTCTCTTTGAGGTGGAATTCATACACTGCGCACTGAATGTGGGGAGGCATGCAGGTGGTGTGCAATCTGTGCAGCATGGAGTCCCACTTCCCATCCACCACCTGTGTGGAAATGAAGGGGTGGGAGAGCTTAAGCCATAGGTAGGGCTACTCTACGGATCCCTCCCCCCCCATTTCTGCCCCATGGGGAAGGGTGAGGTGTGTAAGGCCTTGTGAATCTTGAACATTTTTATCAATGACTTGGATCAGAATATAAAATCATCACTGATAAAGTTTGTAGATGACACAAAAATTGGGGGAGTGATAAATAATGAAGAGAACATCACTGCTACAAAGCAATTTGGATTTCTTGGTAAACTGGGCACAAGCAAACAATATATGTTTTAATATGGGCAAATGTAAACATCTTGGAACAAAGAATGAAGCCCGTACTTACTGGGTGGGGGACTCTATCCTGGGAAGAATGACTCTGAAAACAATTTGTGGGTCAAGGTGGATAATTAACTGAACATGAGCTCCCAGTGCAACAATGTAGCCCAAAGGGCTAATGCAATCCTTGACTGTATAAACAGGGGAATCTTGAGTAGGTATAAGAAGTTTCTATTATCTCTGTACTTGGCACTGGTGTTACTGCTGCTGGAATACTGTGCCCACTTCTCATGTTAGCAGTTTCAGGAAGGATGTTGATAAATTGGAGAGGGTTCGGAGAAGAGCCATGAGAATGACTAAAGGATTAGAAAACCTGCCTGATAGTGATAGACTCAAGGAGCTCAATCTATTTAGCTTAACAAAAAGGAAGTTAAGGGGTGGTTTGATCACAGTCCCTACATGAGGAACAAATATTTGACAATGGGCTCTTCAATCTAGCAATTAAAGGTGTAACACAATCTAGTGACTGGAAGTTGAAGCTAGCAAATTCAGAATGCAAATAAGGTGTACATTTGTAACAATGAGCTTAATTAACCATTGACATAATTTAAAGATGGCTGTGGTGGATTCTGTATTACTGGCAATTTTTAAATCACGACTAGATGTTTCTTGCAAAGATCTGCTCTAGGAATTTTTTGGGGGGGCAGTTCTCTGGCCTATGCTACACCTGATCATCACAATGGTCCCTTCTGGGACTGGAATCTTCTCCTGCTACTGGGTTCTGGAGCATCTCAGCAGCCTTAGGACAGTGGAAGGGAAGGTGTCCTTGTCGTGACACCTCCAGTGCATCTGTCTAATGCTCAGCCTGGCTATCCAGGCCAGACACTGTAGTCAGGAACTGAGCCTGAGGACACAGTTCCAGAGATCTTGCACACACAGAAAAAATATCTCCTACTGAATTTAATGAGAGTTGAACAAAGTCTTCTGAATATGGCCTTACATCAAGAAGTCTGCCATTTATCTCATCCCACACATGTTCCACAATGCCACATACAGTAATTCTCATCTGCTGATTACACTTCATAACTGAGCATTCAAACAGTTCTTCCACATGCATGACGGCTCATATACAGACAGCAATATTCATGTCATTTTTCTGCATTCAAGCTTTTTGTCAATTTTCTTTCAGTCTCTGCTGAATCTTAATTGCACCACATAATGCCTGAAAATTGCTTTCCATTGATCTTCACTTACAATGTGTGATGTCAGACTTTGAGATAAATATAGAATATTTTCATTTGTGAATGTTAAAATTTATCTTCATTTTGCACATGATTTGTGATTTTTCTAAGGACACTGAGGTCATATTTGACTCAGACTGGTGAAACTGGAGTAATTATTTTTTTGTTTTCCATATCATTTGTTTTTTGTTGGTTTTTCTCAAATTTGGCTCAAAAATATGTTTAGTAAAATTGAATTTTACAAACTCTAAGACCGATATGAATATTTCCACATACGTTTTTAATTCCGTACGTTTTTTCCCTAAGTGCATGCACTTTCCTCTGCAGTCTTTGCAACTCAAACATTGCGGCATTGTGTTACCGCATGAGAATTTAAAAATAAAATGGAATAGAAATAGACCAGTCTGATTTATCATTGTTCAAGCTGACTGAGAGAAAAGCCCCCTGCTGCTGTCAGATTCCTGCAGTGGTTTAAAAAACAATGGGGTTTCATTGTAAGATGTGAGCTAATTTCTCTGTATTCACGCTCTGTAAAAAATTCTACTGGGTTCAGTCATTTCTTCAGCCCTCTCCCCACTTTCTTTCTCTCCAAGCCTTCATGTGCCTTGTTGAGATCTAGAAGCAGAATATGTCCCCTTGGCTGCAATTTGTCTCTTAACGTGAGAGTAGGGTTTTGACCGCACACCTCTAAAAGGCATATTTACCAACCATGAACATGCAGGCTTTAACCTGAAAGACTGAGAAAAGCATAGAGGTCACGTCAGAAGCGGTTATTTTCCTGTTTTTAGTAACACTATAAGAGCTAAACACACATAATGGTACAGATAAAAAGTGATGTGGCACACGGTGGGATGGGTACTGAGTACACCATAAAACTATTTCATTACTAATTTCAGTTAGTTCCTTGTTTTGTCACAGTAATAAATCACACTGAGGCTACACAGATTACCCCAATCTCAGCAAAATAATTGCCTTAGAATAGCTTCCCACAGTCCTGGGTCCAAAGAGTGATGAACAATAAATTGGATTTCATTGACTCATTCGAGGAAATGGACTTTTTCTCGCGTTTCCTTCCAAGCCACCCTGTGGATTAAACACCAATGCTTGGGAACCAAAGTCATTGCAAAAATATAGGGTCGCTGGTAATAACTGCCTTCATTTAGGATCAAAATAGACAGGCCAACCTAAAGCTGGATTAAATTTTACAAGGACCACAGACATCATTCATTGAAGTAGTCACCTCATCACGTTTACATGCCATGTTGAGATCCATGGTGCCAACACCAAGAAAAAGATGCCAGGCAGCACTTGTTAAGAAAAAAAACAAAACAAAATTTCTTTAAACGCTTTGCAGTCTTCTTGGTCTGGATTTCTTCTACCACCATATTCCACATCTGGTGACTAAAGGGGCTGAATTCTGAGATAAATCTCATCACGTCTTTATTTTTAAGATTTGCGAGGCAGGTTTAACCACAATATGCAACGATCACTTCATTATGAGCACAACCCTGTAAGTACTTACTGCCAGGCATAGCGCTAACCGCCAACAGAAACTAGGCCATGAGGCCACATGGGGAGCAGGCCCTCGAAGAGGAAGAATACTTTCAATGGCAACGCATTCCCAACAGAAAAAGAACCAAGACTTGTATTTCTGATAAATGCTTTACAGCCCCATTCTATGGCTGAGGCTGAATATTAAAGACATGTTATAAACTCAAATTTAAGTTTAGTACATTAATTATGTGATACGGCTAGACTAAAGCTGAGACCGTAAATCACACCTGACTTTGTGGCACTGCATCGCTGAATCATAAACTCTCTATGTATGTCTTTTAATGAGAGATCCAGATTTCAAACCCTCACTGTACAAGAGTTTCTTGAATCGTGAGTTTTGGTCTTTTAACCTATCTTAAGCCAATGAGAAAGTCAGGGTTGATTGTAAAATTTGTCATCTGTTTGCTCTCCCATCAATGCCTTATGTCACAATCTTGACCACAAACATCTGCAGAGGGAGGGGATAGCTCAGTGGTTTGAGTATTAGCCTGCTAAACCCAGGGTTGTGAGTTCAATCCTTGAGGAGGCCACTTAGGGATCTGGGGTAAAAATCAGTACTTGGCCTTGCTAGTGAAGGCAGGGGGCTGGACTTGATACCTTCCAGTTCTATGAGATAGGTATATCTCCATATATTTATAATGAAGGATATTTGATTTCTATCTTAAGACCAGTGGCAGCAATTTTTGTCCTTGCACCAATTAAACATGCTTAATAACCTACTTCATTACCAACCTTGCTTTAATTCAAGCATTAGGCATTAAGTCGCCTAATGTGTGTTACCAGAGATGCAAATCTTATGTTAAAAATAAACCCACTGGAGCAGCAGTGGTATTACTGCAGGACACACATGGATACTCAAAATGCTTTTGTTCTCATTCTCTCTGGTAGAAAACACCATTTTGCAGGAAAACTCATTGGAAAGCTTACCTGTAACGAGGAAGCTGCATCGGCCTGCCCCAGCTTCATTGATGATGTTACAATTGTAAATCCCATAACTGTCCCTGGAAAGGCTGCTCACTATGTACTCCGTAGAATCGTGAGCATCAAACTGACCAGTCCGCAGCAACTTGTTGCCCAGTCTCCACTCGTACGTCAGAACCCGAGTTGGATACGCTCTCAGCACCCGGCAACTCATAGTGATGCTTCGACCCTGGCCCTGTCGAATCTCCAGAAATGTTGGTTCCACCGCAGGAGGATCTATAGGAGACAGATTATTAGAGAAGGTAAGCTATGAAAACAACATACGTATGACAAATAACAATAACACATCCCCCAAAGGGTTACAATACGGCAAATCTACTGCGTGTCCATGAGACCATCAATGGGAACATTCGTTAAAAAGAGTAACATCCAGAGTACTGTACTGCAATGTTTTATAGTCGATGTCCATTAGCGGAGATCAAACTTAATTTTGCAGACAGCTACAGTGTTCTTTAAAGGAGAGGAGGAGACACAACAGGAATTATTGTTTCACGTGACATACCAAGGGTGGATTGCAATGGAGGAAAGGGGCCCTCCAGAGTGATGGAGACCTACACCAGTTATTGGACCATGAACTCAGAGAAGAGACAAAAAGTTGGACATGGACGGAGTTCAGATTGTCTGAAAAACCTACTGCCTTGATTTTTGTATTCCCAGAGGGTGAGCCTCCTTGCAGGGTGCCAGGACAACAGTGAGAAGCATGGTATACGAACCTGAACAGAACAGAATAGGGATGATACCCTGGTACAAAACTCAGCACCCTCTTCCTTTGCAGTGGCTGAGGGGGACATGAGATAATTTGGTAAGTTTCTCACCAGGGTGTTGCCTCCAGGAAACCAAGTGGGCAGTCCTGTCCTTGTCTTTTCCATCTACCTGTTTAGTTGGTTTACTCCTCCAGTTAGCAGATGCCTGGTAATTTTCCCAGGCCCTGATCTGAAATACTATTTAAAGCTATTTAGATTTGCAATTTAGCACTTTGTCAGACTTTTGACTCTAATGGAATAAAAAATATGTAAACATTGATATGCCTTAAATTTGTACTTGCCTTTCGCTGGCTTTCTAATTGTAAGCCAGAAGTATTTTTTTTCAAAATCAATACTTTCTGAAAAAAATGGGTTGATTCTGACAAAATTTTATTTGAATACATCCCCTTCTGACATTATCAGAATGGAATGTTTTGATGTTTTGTTTCAAAATGACATTTAGAAATCAAATGAATTGTTTTTATATAAAATATTAAAACAATTTACAATGGTCCAAATCAAAACAAAAATATTTCTTTTTATAGGTTTTTTTTTCCACAAAAATTTTAAATCTTATGGTTTTCATTCCATCTTGGGATGAAAAAAAAATTTAAATTGTAGAATGTCCCAGGAAAAGAAAATCTGGTTTCTGTCCTGGTCTAGCCAGAACTTTCTGAGTGGCTCTCTAGATCAGAGAAATCGGAGTATGAAAGGGGAAGACATTTGGTGGTGGATAAGCACAGCTTTAGAGAAAACTCTTAAAAGCTATGTGTCATTGTTATGCTCCTTTCAGACCAATAAAGAGAAGAAACCCTGAAAAACTCCTACTCCAGAAACATACGAGAAATCTACATATCGCTATTAAAAGGACTGTCTAATAGGTCTTACTTTCAGAGCCAACTCTAGGTACAGTTATTACATATTGCATGAAACCTAGCTTACTCATTCCAAACCCGTCAAAACTCCCTACAGAGAAACTGTTCTCTCGTATGAAGCTTTCCTTCCATGTGACGGGTATTCATGGGGTAGAACTTTCATTCAAGGAACTGCCTCTTGAGAAGCGAAGACCTCTGCGGTTGTGTTTGAAACCGTGTAGTACAAGAGGCTTTGAATGGTGTGATAAAAGAGTGTACAGTCTCTGGAGCACAGAAAGTTACAGATCACTCCTATTTCTCGGGAGGCTGATTAAACTCTCTCTCTGACCCTCTCTCTCTCTCTCTTTTTTTTTTTTTTGCGCTTTCCAAAAGTTCTAAGGCAGATTTCATCCCATGTTAAATTTCCTGTCTTTAAAGGATGAAGTAAAATGTAAAACCTCTAAAAATAAACCAAACCTCTCCAAGTGAGCCATTTAATGGACTGTAAAGCAGCCTTCCGTCAAGGAATTTGCAGTAGAAACTGGCTGTGGCTCCACCCATTAAAGGCCCTGCAATGCAGCAACTCTAGGACTGAAATTTTCATCAGGTAGGATTTAGCTGCACTATATGGCACATTTCAAATTGTGCAATGTTAATAAGCAAAAGTCTTGCTGTGATAATGCTTCAAGTTTACTGTGGAATAGCGCTGAGTGAAATTTGGAACTGAGGTCTGGTGGGAATTTTTGATTTTTCAACCTTTGCTTTTGCTCTGATAAAAATAAGAATGAGGATATGAGACATCTAAACTACAACTCCCATCAGGCAATGTGGCAGCTTAGGCAGATGTCAGTTTGACAATAAACTGCTTCAGTTTGAGTTGATGACTATAAATGTTTCAATTCAATTCAAACTGACCCCAAACAAAAAACAAATATTTCATTTAGTTTTTCCCGTGGAATTTTTCAATTTTGCTGAACCTGCATTTCCCACTGAAAAAAATCATTTAGACAGAAAATTGCTACTTGAGAGAAATCTTTACTGAGTGTGTTTTGTTGTTTAAAATGTTACTATCTATTGGCAGCATCTGATCAAAAACATATTATTGTTCCTAGATTCTTCACTGATTTTAGCTTATTTCGCAGGTTTCCCAGTAACCTTCAAACTGTTGGCAGTTAACCCAGGTCTGATGTAAATTGAAAATGGATACCACTACCCACCCAGATCGGAACTGCACCTCCAATGGTAGGGTGTTGCTAACTGCCTGCAGCTTAGAGACAACACATAACCAGCATACTTTAAATGAAACTAAACCTTGCAGCATACCAGCTTTAGACAACATTTGTTACAGGTGATGGTATCCAGGTGTTGTACTTCATGCCTGTGTAACAATCAGCAAGATGGACCTTTCTAAAATGATTGTAAGCATCTTGAAAGTCATAGGGAGGGAAAAACATCACTGGTGTGAAGGAAAATACATGGGCAGAAACAGTCCTGCAAAGCAGAAGAATTTTGTTCATAGTATGTTGAGGTCGCAGAAGTTAACTCTGGGACAGTCACCTCTACATAGGTGCTTGGATGAACAGACAGAGCACAGATGGATCTGCACATCCATGATCCCAAGCCCCCATCCTTCCCCAGCCTGTGCATGCCCTGTCCCTTTCCCTCTTTTGTGGCCCTCCAGTTCTACCACCTCTGGGGCCTCTATACCTCTGGCAGCTAGGTTTAGACCTTCATCAATAGACTAGAGCAGCAGTCCTGGGATCCTGTAGTAATGTTTGTTGTCAGAAGGGGGTTGCAGTGTAATGAAGTTTGAGAACCCCTGGACTAGAGATGAATTGGGCTAGATCCTCAGCTGGTGCAGTGACTTCCACGGAGCTGTACAGACTGAAACCAGCTGAGGAGGGGGCCCCACTAAGTGTTCCAAAGAACGTAAAGCTTGTAAAAACAGCAAAATCCCTAAATCCTTACACTGATCTTCTTTCCAGCCTCTCCCTATTAGTGTATTATGTGTACAGAAAATGTATAGCGGTTAGACAGGTAGCTATGCTATACAGCTGCAGGCAAGGCCATATTCAGTATAGTGAGTAGAGTGACCCAGAAACCCTTCAACTATTCAGTTTGTCATTGGAGAATGCAGACACGTTTCAAAACCTACCTGATTTCCTGCCAGTTCATTTGCCTGGCTTCTCAGCAGCTCACCTGGTGGGTTTCTGGGGAGCCCAGAATTCTAGTCTTACAGCTCTCTGGCACCTACCCGGTGGGCTGATGAGGAGCCGAGAGTGTGGATGCTCTGGGAATGCTGGCTCCCAAGCTCTGAGGTTCCCAGCTCAGCTGGCACTCCCAGAGCTCTTATGCATCGGGCTCCTCTTCCGCCTGCTAGGTGGAATTTCATATTGAAGCAAAACATTCCAGTGTTTCTAAACCAACAGTTTTCAGATTCTGTTTCACAAAGAATTTTGAATGTTTTGGCTTTTGTTCCAAATCAGAAAGTAACTAAGTTTTGAAATTCTGAAATCTTCCACAAAACGGAATTGCTGTTCTCTGCAAAGCTCTACTAGTGAGAGAGTTTACAATAGATTCTGATGGTATAGCTGTCAGAGCGTCTCTCCGAGTAGGGGTGGACAAAAAGTATCTGGTCATGTTATTGCAACAACTTTGTGATCTGTGTATTCAGGTCAACAAGGTAAGGCCCTCATCCTCCACCCACTTCCCTTCCCCCAGCAACCTTGGGTAGGGAAGAAGGGGTGATTGGGGCTATCTTAGATTCCAACATCTCTTCCCCACAACCAAATACCTTGTTGTCCACAGTGTGAATAGTAATTTGCATTGGTTCCTCCCCATATTATTTGAAGCTTCGCCCCCTCCCCCCACAACCCACTACAAGGCAGGTATCAGAGTAGCAGCCGTGTTAGTCTGTATCCGCAAAAAGAACAGGAGTACTTGTGGCACCTTAGAGACTAACAAATTTATTAGAGCATAAGCTTTCGTGGGCTACAACCCACTTCTTCGGATGCTACAAGGCAGGTAGCGTGTGATCTGGGAAGTTCCTGTGGGAACTATGAGTTCATGGGATGCAACGAGATGGAGGTGCGGGAAAGGTGAGTGACATCCTTGTGGATGTGCCTTAGCTCTGGAGGATTCCAAACTCTCAGGGAAAACATAGGGAACCACAAATTTGGCGGGGGGGTGTGTGTGAAACCCCACCTTATCTTCTGTGTGAAAGAAGGCCCTCACTCCTGATGGAAGAAAGCCATGGAAAATGCCAGAAGTTTAAGTTAAGAATTCCCACTCCCCACCCCAGATAATGCCCACATTGGGGCAAATATGGGGTATTTACTCTCATGAGATATTTGCTTTTTAAATAAAAGTTTCTTTGTTTAAAAAAGGCAAAAGCTCTTTAAGTAATGAGTCTCAAACTCAGCATGACCCAACGATACCTATTGATTGGAAGAAATAACCAGCTCAGAACACTCATTCATTATTTATTTTATCGTTGCAGGTAATAAGAGTTGTAGCTTGCATTAAAAATAATAAAAAAAAAAGGTAAAAAGGTAAAAAGCAACGCTGAACACCACAGTAAGGATGGAGACCTGTTGTATTAATTTCAAAGTCATAAATAGGCCCAGAGAGTCAACTGTGTTAACACGACCCCGTCCCTGTACAACACTAAAGAGTTACCATGGTTTGGGGTCAGAGGGCTCGGTCTGCTTAGTTCCATGGCAACAGCCACTATTAAATATGTATTCAACCTTTTATAAAGGACACAGACAGGAAGGAAAAAACAATTATTACAACAGGCCAGAGCTTTCAGTAGAATCTAGGTGAGGACCTTTGACAAGATATGACCACTCCTCAGCTGTTTCAGGATAAAATGGCATTGTATAAAACTTCCACTGGAGGTGTTAATGGCCAGGAGGAAACTTATTCCCTTGCGCGATAGGACTTATACGCCTGTCTGACTCATTTGCATTATTTGTTCCCGCATTTCAGAATTCTAGCCTCTCTGGAAAAACATTTAAGGAGAAATTGCAAAGGAAGTACACTTCACTCTCTCAAACAATTATCCTTGGGAGACGGACATTCTAGTGTTACAACAGAAGTGATATGAAGGTTTAATATGTTTGTGAGTCTAAGTACCATTGCATTATAATGATTATAACCAGGAAGATTTTAAAGCTCTCTAGACGGCAAGCAGAATGACAGCAAGTTTTTTTTACCAGGTAACTGCTTTTCACTGTATATTCTGTATCAAGGCAGTCCCGGACTGTCGTAGGTTTTTCTAATGAGATAATATCCCATTCAATGAATTTATTTAGATTTTGTGGCCATGAGTGGCGACTCCTCCCTATTAATTTGGTTTCTCCAAGTTCTTCTATACCAGCCCAGGCAAGAGTATTTGCTCCTGTCTCCCAGTAGGCTGAGACAGGAAGAAATAAGAACTGTGATATCACTTCTCTTGGAGATCACTTTTCAGCTGGTTCATCTAGTAGGAACCTTATATCAACAATATATGCCCCTACAATGGAGAATTATCCCCAAGCCTTAATACAGAGTAAACCTTGGTGGGATGTCTGGGTTGGTATAGGAGGACTCAGAAAAAACAAATCAACGGATGGGAAATTATTTTTCATCAATGTCCCCCTATATCAGCCCAGACAAATGGGCCTCCAACAGCAATACCTGATAATAATAGCTAGCAGATCTATCTGCAGAAAAGGACCTAGGGGTTACAGTGGACGAGAAGCTGGATATGAGTCAACAGTGTGCCCTTGCTGCCAAGAAGGCTAACGGCATTTTGGGCTGTATAAGTAGGGGCCTTGCCAGCAGATCGAAGGACATGATCATTCCCCTCTAGTCACTGGTGAGGCCTCATCTGGAGTATTGCGTCCAGTGTTGGGCCCCCCACTACACAAAGGATGTGGAAAAATTGGAAAGAGTCCAGCAGAGGGCAACAAAAATGATTAGGGGGCTGGAGCACATGACTTATGAGGAGAGGCTGAGGGAACTGGGATTGTTTAGTCTCCAGAAGAGAAGAATGAGGGGGGATTTAATAGCTGCTTTCAACTACCTGAAAAGGGGTTCCAAAGAAGGTGGATCTAGACTGTTCTCAGTGGTACCAGATGACAGAACAAGGAGTAATGGTCTCAAGTTGCAGTGGGGGAGGTTTAGGTTGGATATTAGGAAAAACATTTTCACTAGGAGGGTGGTAAAGCACTGGAATGGGTTACCTAGGGAGGTGGTGGAATCTCCTTCCTTAGAGGTTTTTAAGATCAGGCTTGACAAAGCCCTGGCTGGGATGATTTAGTTGCGGATTGGTCCTGCTTTGAGCAGGGGGTTGGACTAGATGATCTCCTGAGGTCCCTTCCAACCCTGATATTTTATGATTCTATGATCTAGATACAAGACCCTACCAAACCCACCTCCCAAATTCAGCAATGGATGAAGCTGCACAAAACCCCAGGAGAGCATTATGTATAATACTAGTGGAAGACAATATAAGTGATCTGGCCACCCCATCACTTAAATCTGTCCCAGTCAAATCCTTCTATCAGATCTGTGTATCTCAAAGTTTTTCTACAACACCAGTTGTCAGGCTAAGGTTTTTCCCTTCTGATCACAGTATCTGCATCTAATATGCCCATGTCAGTGATGTCTGAGTATTTACTAGGGACTGGGCAAAAATTGGGTATGGTTCTCTCTATATTCTTTGTGATTAGAATTCCAGTTTTGCTTTTCCATGAAGAATAACAGAGTAACTGGTGATGTCATCTGCGATGGAAAATATTATATTCCTAAAATTTGGGGAAGATCGATAAGCATTTGATTTTGGCTACTGATGTTGCTTTACAGTGTTTAAAATGCTGGCGACACAGGGGAAATTTAAACAAGTGCTGTTTCCAATAACTGATTGAAACATATTGTAAATTACTCTATTGCCTGAGGGATAGGCAGTGGAAAAGGCAGAATCATTCTAGCATCACTTAAAAGGCATTTTTTTCCAGTTACTGATGAAATGTTCGCCTGTGTAGCTAAGTTAGGTGTTGTATTTGTATGATGCTTAATAACGAAGGTCAATTACTTTTACAGTAGAACCGCAGAGTTACGAACACCTCGGGAACGGAGGTTGTTCGTAACTCTGAAATGGTCATAACTCTGAACAAAATGTTATGGTTGATCTTTCAAAAGTTTACAACTGAACATTGACTTAATACAGCTCTGGAACTTTACTATGCAGAAGAAAAATGCTGCTTTTAACCATCTTCATTTCAATGAAACAAGCACAGAAACAGTTTCCTTACTTTGTTAAATTTTTTTTTTTTTTTAAAGTTTCCCTTTATTATTTTAGTAGTTTATGTTTAACACAGCTCTGTACAGTATTTGCTTTTTGCTTTTTTTTTTTTTTTGGTCTCTGCTGCTGCCTGATGGTGTACTTTTGGTTCCAAATGAGGTGTGTGGTTGACCGGTCGGTTTGTAATTCTGTATTTATAACTCCGAGGTTCTACTGCATTTCTTTTATTTTTGTGTCTGTGTTTAGGTCTATAAATATACTTGGATGCAGGAAGTATACTCCAGGAATTTCTTGATACCTACACTTGTATGTGTGTGAGTGTTTGTCTGTAGATACACACAGAAAATGTATATTACATATATAGCTTTTCCACATTTGACCTGTACCTATAGTCTGATCTGCAAAAAAGTTTGAGAGTAATTCTGCTTAGGCGAGTAATCCCACTGGCTTCTTTGGCAAAGTTGCTCACCTGTATTTGCAGGCTCAAGCAGTAGGAGGGGAGGGATGGCTCTCTCTTAGATCCCATTGTTAAACCAAAAACATTTACAACAAAGCGCAAAACTACAGGAAACTCACCTGGAGTCATGTTTCCTTACAATCTCAGACCATATTTACAGAAAGGTCATATGTCTTTCAAGTGAACCTGGGTCAGTTTAGGGTTGTCTATGGCTCTTCCATGATGAGGATGCACAGCTAGGTGAAATGCAGCAACTGGAACACTGAATTTGGGGTTTGAAGGGCAGAAATTCAGAATTTTAATCTAAGAAGGGGCCATTTTGATCATCTCATCTGACCTGCTGTATAATACAAGCCACAGAATGTAACACACTAAAACCAAATCTCTTAACGGGAAACTCCACCAATACCCCCAGCGTGCCTCCTCATCAGGTCTGGATCATGCACTGAGCTGCTGGACTAATTACAGTGAAAGCCTCATTGACCCGCGCGGAAGGAAATATTCTCAGAAAGCCTTGGACAACTCCACCCCCTCGTATCCAGTTAGCCCGAGCCCTCCTCTTCCTCCAACAGCTCTTCAGGGGTGGCTTAGAAAAAGCTGTACTGGAAACTTCCTAGCTCCTGATTTAGCCTCTTTAACAGGAAAAAAAAAAGTCTTCAAGGCAGCAGCCCAGCTGTCTGTGAGGAGCAGCTGGAGGAGGAGCAGCTGGTCGGAGAGAAGGGAGTTGAAAGCACATCCAGCTCCATCAGTGCTCCCCTGCCACTGACTTTTAGGCATTCGTATAAACGCTGACCTGGGAGTGTTAAACAGCTCCCGATCCAGCTCCTGTAAAACAAACTACACGTTAAAAATGCTGATGACAAGGGAAGCACTGAGGAAAGGGACTGGGAGCAGATGGCAGGTCTGCCTTTGACATCCCTTCCTGCTAGTCACACTCAGCTGTGCTTCCTTGATGACTGAACCACTGAGAAAAACGAAGGGCTAGATTGCACCAAGCCATGTCTGGGTATGCAAAAACGGTTAGATGATTTCCCCAAGGTTACGGAAGACATCACTGTCAGAGCTGAGATTAGAACGCAGGAATTCCTGGTTTCCCACTCTGGCTACGGCAATCATAAAGAACAATTAGGGGAAATAAATATGGCATTTTTAAAGGGAGGTTAATTTTTAGCCATATCCCAAGCAGATCAGAGACTCCAAGGATGCTGAAAAATTGGAGAGGCTGCAGAAAAGAAAGACAAAAATGATTTGGGGTCTAGAGAAAATGACTGACAGTGAGAGACTTAAGGAGCTTAATCTATTTAGTTTACCAGGAAAAAAAAAAGACTGAAAGGTTACTTGATTACAGTGTATAAGTGTCTTCACAGGGAGTCAATACTAGGTACTAAATGGCTCTTTAATCTAGCAGAAAAAGACAGAACAAGAACCAATGCATCAAATTGAAACTACACAAATCCAAATTAGAAATAAAGCACAGATTATTAAGTGAGGGTGATTAGTGAATGGAACAAACTGCCAAGGGAAGTGGTGGATTCGCCATCTCTTAATGGCTTCAAGTCAAGACTGGATGCCTTACTGGAAAATGTTTTCATCAAACACAAGATATTGGTGACATTTAATGGCCTGTGTTACACAGAGCTAACTAGACGATCTAGTGGTCCCATCTGACCTTTAATCTATGAATCGATAACATTCATGATCTCCATGAAAATGGTGCCAACAGCTTTCCAGTGGAAGCCAGAATGCTGGATAGCTCAAACCCAGATTCTGAACCTCTTTCACGAATGTTAAACAAAAATTGTAATGAAAAAGACACACTTGCACACATTTTAAAAATAATACCAAACAGTTCTGAAGCTTTACATTTAAAAACATAACTGTAAATAATCAATGTCCTTAGGTGACTATTTATCAGTTAAATGGAAATGTATACTCAGTTCCTGGCATTAGCAGTTTCGAAGCAAATTACAGCTTGTTTCTATCCACAGCAATCTATTATTTTCCCGTTTAGCAAAACACACTTTCTAAAATTCCGAACTATGAGAATAGGTGCCTACTCTAGACTTGTTTATCATTTTGTACTGCAGACAAGGTATTTTATCTTGCCATTATTATGTGTGAGTAGAACGGTGGCAAATTAGATGCCTTTCTGAATCACATCTTTGATAACTAGAGATAATTAGGACAGGCAGGATTTTTCCTATGCCAATGAACCTGAAAAACTGCACTAGCAGTGTTATCAATCACATCCTATGAATTACATCATTTGTATCTGAAAAACACCCGAGAGGGAAATAAAAAACAAACTTGCCTACTGCAATGTATTCTCACCTATTTGCACAGGTTTCTAAATACTGAGATTATTTCTTAGGCAGACAGCTTTTTAACACACTGGGTCAGATCCACACCAAACATTAATTGGCACAGCTCCATTGACTTCGATGGAGCAACATCTATTTATGGCAGCTGATGGCATGCTACCAGGCTTTTTATATATGTATTTATTTATTTTGCAAATAGGCGGGAGATAACTGTCAGTGACCATGCTGTAGTAGAGGTGAATGAAAAAGGCAAAACTATTTTTGTGAAAAATGTGCAACATTTTGGGTGACAATTTTTCAGCAGCGTTTTCACTACTCTGTCCAGAACTGTGAGCTGGCCAGAAAACAGGGGGCGGGGAGGTGGAAAAAAAAAAAAAACCCTCATCAGAATTGTGATATTTAAAAAACTTTCTACTAGCTCTTCTCCTGTGCACTTTTTATTAGCTTGCCAACGTTTCACATTAAAAACTGACAACTTACATATTCAAACTTGTCAGCTGGGGTGCTGAAAGCCTTGTTTATTCTGCTGATCAACACTGTCTCATTATTTCCTTCTGCTCCTGAATCTGTCTGTGTCCACTTGTTGTCTTTTACTTAGGCCTGGTCCACACTACCCCCCCACTTCGGACTAAGGTACGCAAATTCGAAGTACCTTAGTCCGAACTTACCGCGGGTCCAGACGCGGCAGGCAGGCTCCCCCGTCGATGCCGCGTACTCCTCTCGCCGAGCTGGAGTACCGGCGTCGACGGCGAGCACTTCCGGGATCGATCCCAGAACATCGATTGCCTGCCGTCGGACCCGGAGGTAAGTGTAGACGTACCCTTAGAGTGTAAACTCTTTGAGGCAGAGGCTGTCTTTTGGTTCTGTGTTTGTACTGTGCCTAATACAACGGCGTCCCGCTCCAGGACTAGGGCTCGTAGGTGCTACGTTAGACTAATACTAATACATTTCTATTAGTCTAGAAATGCTTAGCACTGGCAGTTCTGAAATAATAAAAATGCCAACAGCTCAGATAACTAAGATTTTTAGTTAGAGAACTTCAGTGTTTGCACTATTCATGGGACTGTACTTCCTCCAGCAGGTAAGGGAAGTTCAGTTACTGAAATAACCAGCAGGTTTAGGAGTTCCCCCAGAGTGAGAGGGCCTAGCTAGAGAGCAGTCAGCTAATGATACTCCACTTCTATTTTCTAACTATTTCACCCACTCTACTTGAGTTTGCAAGTAGCAGGACAAAAAGATTTTGTGGGAAGTCAGAAGAGCAGTACTGGAGGTTTGAAAAACAAGGATACCGCAGAAGAGCTCTGGCGGTGACAGACACAGCCTGTACAACCAGGGGCACACGGGGAGAGAGACAGTCCTTTGATTGCTAACGGCCTTCACAATTCACACTGAAAATCCAGTTCGTGGATACAAATTTCAGCCTGGGGGTGTTGCAAACTGTTCACGGTGCCTGTCTGCTGTGTCCATGGGTCACATGGCCCTGTTTCTGCCCCTGACATGATGACAAACTTTCTGAGAACCGGGAACAACAAACTGCAAACACCACATTTAGGTCTGACCTTTTACAAGATTAGTTATTCATGCTAAAATGTGGGAGTATTTTGAAATTCACAAATATTCTAAGGAATAAAGCAGAGATCATCCAAACACAACCAATGTCACCACATGAATAACTCTGGAGCAAAGCTGACTTCTTTGTTTGCTAAAACACCCACCCAACACTGTTTGTTTGATTTGACCCACTCATGCAAGGATATGATTTTAAACAATGTAAAAAATTCTTTAAAGAACCATGGAATTTGTATAATTTATCTTCTTTCTAAACAACCTACTCCACTGCTTACGTTTTATGTATTCTGCTTCCATACTTCATATTCTGGCAAAAGCATTTGCATAGCAGAAGTATATTGTATAAAAGAATAACGAACCATTTTATTCTAACTTCCCTCGTGACAAGACTAGCCAAACAAGTTACAAATTAGTATTATGTTACCCAACTCTCCACTGTCCTGTGCCATTGTACCGGTGCAAAGTGATTGCAGAAAGCTACCATTCTGATGTAGGAGCCCAATACCCAATCTGCCTGGGTGGATATGACTACACAAGAGTGGCAATGGAGATGCAGACCCATAATTTCTTAGCCTACTGGCAAGCGTCACCATATGCTGAAAAGCAAGGCTATTACCTCTGATAAGCAAGAGAGAGCTTTAAATACAAACAGCTCAAGACACATCGGAATACTGCTTTTTATGATTGTTGGGTATTATCATTATTCGTTATTTGTATTGCCATAGCACCTAGGAAACCTAGTCACAGACCAGGATCCCATTGTGCTGGTGCTGTACAAACAGAACGAAAAGACGGTCACTGGCCCCAAGAGCTTACAATCTAAGCATATGAATAGAGACAACACACAGCCAGACCAACGGAAGAGCACAAGGAATCAATGAGTCAATATTGGTCAGCATGACCGGCAACCATCTCAGCACACCAGCGGCCTAACCGTTGTCACGTTTCTTGTAGGCATTGCAGCAAAGGACAGATTTAAGTAGGGTTTTGAATGAAGACTCTGAAGTAGTTTTGTGGATGTTTACATGGAGATCCTCCAAAGCATGAGATGCATGATGGGATAAAACACAAAGGGGCCTGTCTGGAAATGTAAGAAGCGGGCGATGGAGTATGGTGCCATGGGCTTATCAAAGGAGGGAGTCGACCGCTCCATGGTGAATGAGAGATGATAGTCAGGGTGAAGATAAGGCCTTGAAATTGAAGACAGGCAACTTGCGTTTGATGCGATAGGGAAGGGGGAACCAGCAGAGGGTACATGAGTTCCAACATGGCCTGTGTCGGCAGTGAGACGTCTTGCAAATTGCCAATTTGTTACTAAAACATTATTTTCAAATATTTCCTGTTTTCTGTATGTTGTTGGGATGAGGAGAAGGAAGTAGCACAGTTTATGCTAAAGACCCCTGGCTAGATGCATTGAACCCAGCATAGAGTGTGGATGAGCCTATTTGGGAACCTAGCTGTACAAACGTATGGATTGTGGCTGGCGGTATGAAGTTATTATGAAGTGTTAGGATGACAACTGCTACTGTCACGAATGCCTCTCTGCATGTATCTTTACCAAGCCGCAAACTCCATTTTGAATGTGTAGCCTTTTGCCTTCTCTGTTGCCTGTTGGCCTCCATGAAGGAAAATCCAAAGGCTGGTGGCAAACGAAAAACAAAAGAGTCGTTGACGTGACGTGCTCTGCCACTGAAAGGAAAGAGCTCTAAAACCCAGGAGAACAAGTTTAGCAGAGCACAGGTGGCTTTGGCAACCATCGAGCTGGGGTCTTCTGCCATTTTGTCTCCAGCTCAAGAGGAGAGAGAGAAGCAACCCAGCTTCTGGGACCTGCATGAGGCAGGAGACACTGTCTGCCTTCCTGAGCCCAGATGATCCCCCAGGACTCCCAAGGGAAGGGTGAGCTATACAGGGGCAGTGCAGTTAGGATGGTTGTTGTTTTCTAAATGATCTGTTCTCTCTTGGGCTTCATATGATTAAGTAAAAGAGCAATTATGTCAGACTTCTGCAAAATGCCTGTGTGTGTTATGTGCCTCACAGCTACTGTAAGCCTCTGGAGAGCGTTCAGATGCAAACCAGCAGGCTCTCCCAGGGGGGTGGAGTTCTGGGGGACGGTATGTTTAAATGCAGGGGAGTCTGAAGGGTTATTATGGCAACCAGAGGGGCTAGGCAGCTGGGCAGCAGGTTGCAGCTCTCAGAAGGACTGCTATAGTCCAGGTCTTCACTCTGCATGGTTGCCTAGGGACCCCAAGATTGGGGTACTGGCTTGACTTTCTCCAAGGGCTTAAAACACTCAGGGATGCAAGGACCCAGAGACTTAGATGCCCCTGGTGGGTGGACAGCAGGAGACTGGATCTGTGACTGGGCCAGGGCACATCTCTCACCCGTAAACAGAAATTCCACTCCCATCTCGACCCTGACGATTCACAGATCTACCTCTCTGCTCCAGATCTGTCTCCTGTCCAAACTCGAATCTCAGCCTGTCTCTCTGACCTCTCCTCATGGAGGTCTTGAGCTCAACACGATGAAGACAGAGCTCTTAATCTTCTCCCCCAGCCCCTCTCCCTACTACCTCTTTTCTTGGACAACTCCACCCTTCTGCCCATCACTCGGGCCTGTAACCTATGTTATCTTCAACTCGGGACCTCTCTCTAGCTCCTCACATCCAGGGTATGTCTAAATCTCACAGACTGCTGCTGCATAACATTCCTAAGATACGGGCTTCCCAATCTACCCACACAGCGAACGCTGTCATCCAGGCTTTTGACATCTCAATCTCAGTTACTGCAACATCCTTCTCCCTAGTCTTGACGAATCCAACCTTGCCCTGCTGGTCTCCATTCACAAGGCTGTTGCACAGATCATTTTCCTAGTCTATTGCTCTGACCACGTCAGCCCGCTCTTTGCATCCCGCCACTGGCTCACCCTTCTCCATAAGCATAAGCTGCTTCTCCCTGTCCTACCTATTCTCTCTCATTCACAGTTGGCACGTTGACTCCTGCCTCCATTGTCCACTTGTCAATGTTTACTTTAGCCCCTTTGTGTTTGCCCCATACCGCCTCTCATGCTTGGGAAGAGCTGCATGGGCAGTGGGTGAAGCCCCCCGTTCGGGGAGGCTAGCCCCCAACTCCGCCCCTTCCTTCCATGCCACCCTCACAACCAGAGCCCCCCTGCCCTGCCCCCTTTCCCCCCTCCTGGAGGAGCCCTGGGCCAGCCAAAGCCCCAAAGCCTCCCCCCCCCACACCTGCCTGGAGGAGCCCCGGGCCAGCCGCAGCTGCAGCCACGTCACCAGGGTCAGCTCTGGCTTTTTTGCCGCCCCAGGCAAAAAAGCCTCCTGCCGCCCCCCCCCCAACCCCTGGCGGGGAGCGCGGCAGGGGAGGGCGGCGAGCCCGCCGTGGCTCCACTGGCGGCCGGAGCGCCGGGAGGGTCGGAGAGCCCGGCCAGGGCCCCGCTCTCCCCGACCGGCCGGAGCGCCGGGAGGAGGGTGGAGAGCCCGGCCGGGGCCCCGCTCTCCCCGACCGGCCAGAGCCCGACGTTTCTGCTGGGGAGCAGGGAAAGCCCCCGCACTCCGCCCCGCTCCCCAGCAGATGCACAGGGTGGGCAGGACAGGGCAAGCCCCCACACCCCAACCTCGCTCCCCGGCAGAAGAGCCATGGGGGAAGGAATGGGGGAGACTGCAGTCGGAAGGGGTGGAGAAGACTCCCCACTTGCTCAGGTGCAGGGCCCCACAAACCCCTAATCAGGCTCTGTGCATATTCAAATCAATACTTTTTCATCTGAGCAGCTACAGAGATTTTTCTGGGATGTCAATTTTCCTTAAATGGTTGTTTTCAAGAACAGTTCAATATTTCACCTGAGGCACAGGCATATTTACTAGTAGGCCCTTTGCTCCATTCCCTTTTGGATATTACACCACAGCCAACATTCCTTCTGCACTTTGTATGATAAAGGACTGACAACAGCATTATTTCCCCCCCTCGATAGAGCCTTGGAACATTTCTGGCTAAGCCTCCATCCAAACTTGCAAAGCACTGTAACTTACGTGTTTTGCAAAGAAGTCGCCTGACAGCTTAAGGGGGTGAGGGAAAATACAATTCTCCACGTGCCGTTGGAGCATTCTTATGCCGGCACGTTGTTAATACACATAAAAAAATGCAAACTTTGCACTTAGACCCCATTCTAAGCTGCATTCAGTTTTCGCCAACTGTGCACTCGGTTTCAAAATGTTTTATGGATTCATAAAAAGAAACTGCAATCCCACCACAATGCTGTAATACAAAGGAGAAACAGTACCATGCAGTGTCTTGTAATCACAGAACAACAGCTGCGTGGGGCTGCAAGTCGGATGAGTTTATTGTGCACAGAACTGCTACCCACCAGAGCTAAGGTTCATAAACCAGCCCATTTGTTTTAAAAGTTCATACACAGGTTGTGAAAAAATAAAATCATGACACAGCAGCCCGAGGTCCATGAAACCCCAGGAAGCTTGTTTTCAACGGGATGTGGTGGAAGAGTTTTCTCATACATCTCTCCCCTTTTTTCTCTCCATAACAGACCCCCAACAGTTACCAAAGGTCTGTTCTACCCTGAGACCCCCTCAAAATAAAATCTAAAAGAACTCCTGCTGGAGCTGACCTTCCATAGATTTTCACCGCGTGTATCCAGACTCTTCATATCTCACTCCTCCCCGCCCAGCTCTCTCCAAATTGCTGCTGGTGAAGTCATCCTCCTCCCCTGCCAGCCAGACCATATTGCTTTCCGTCTTCAAATCCTTTCACAGCTTCTGGATAGTTTTGTCACTTCAGATGGAAGCT